>NW_021681562.1:11837-195277 GCF_001412515.2 Diachasma alloeum
TACTCTGCCTGTAAGCCCGAATATCTATGCTCCCTTCAGAAAAATGAAGTTTCTATGCTTTCGGCATGGCGCTACCTAAATGACATTGCCTATAAGCCCGACTACTTGTGCTTCCTCTCCCCAGACAAACTATCTATGATTTTTCGGCAGGACGCTACCTAAAATTCATACCCGTAAGCCCGACAAATGATGCTCTCTGTATTATTCTGGGGGAAAGATACCTTGGTGGGCATGGGTTCGATTGATTTCAGTGCTCAAGAACAACTTACCAAGGACACCTCTAACCTAAAAGTCCAGCCAGGACTGGAGGTAACGAGTGGGAACCCTCGGACGACCCCGCAACTCTAGACTCAACGCAGCAACTCTCGACAAAGGTCTAAGCCGATGCGGAAACGTCAAAAGGCGGGGGGGCTGTGACGAAATTCCAGGCGAATTCGTCACCTGCGGAACTCCAGGGTATTTATGTATAGAAAGAGAGAGAGAGAGAGAGAGAGAGAGAGAGAGAGAGAGAGAGAGAGTAAAATTTTATAAACCGTTACTTTTTTGTCGATATAAAAATATATACGGAGAATTAGAGCTACCTGCTACCTTAACTCTACTTCAGAGCTACCTTAAGTTCGGAAAACTACTTAAATTGGTTACCTATCGCGTGAATCGATTCCCTAAAATTTTAGAACAATATTCATTAAATAACTTCATTAAATAAACCAGATATTTTGCAGATATTTCTTTTTTTCGAGTCATTTTTGTTGAGTTAAAGTTTAGTAATTTTGAGATTTTCCTACGTAAATTCGGTTAAGGATCAGGATATCACCGTGGGATATTTGGCCAAGATAATGTGCTACCCAGTGTTTTCTGTAACCCTTTTGGTTTGTCGATAGAGTGAGTACATAGGTCGAGTTGAAATGCTTGCGCTCCCTTGAGCGAGAGTGTTAGGGCTTTCAGTTGGAAGGCCGTGGAGACGATCACCCAGTCGTCGAAACGGATCGCCATTGGGTTTTTAATTTAGTTAAGTTGCGTTTGCGTTTGAGTTTTCGTTGGTAAAGTCCTAATTCCTCTCCGGAGAGTGCCCTCTGTAGATAAGCTACCTTATTCCGGTCGTAGATGGAGTGAAGACCCGCTCAGCCATCTCAGTTTCACGTTGAGTTCAAGTAATTTCAGTTTTGTTCAGTTAAAATAATCAGAATCAATTCTAGGAAAATTTAAATTTAAATCTTTAAATATTTCGCGCACAATTACCCCGGGAATCGATAGTTCGCGTCTCCGGCACTCGAGTCAGCACCGTACGGGGCTAGTCTCCCCCAGACTCCCCACCACTATGCAACAGGCCCGAGCGGACACACGCGATAGTCGCCATTACAGTATCCACCCGGACGACTAAGAGTGAGGTACGAGTTGATTTAGCTCCCTGAACAAGTTCTCTTTCGAGGTAATTATCGAGGCCCCGTGATCCAAATTCAGTCAAAATCAACGCTCCAGACCATGGTAAGTACTCGTGTACTTATTTAGGAGTGATTAAAAGTGAAATAGTGCGGTTTTTCGGTAAAGCAGTTGGACCACGCGGAATGGCGTCGCTACCTCTCGGAATGACGCCAACACCGATACTCATGGTTTGAAGGGTAGGAAATCCTTCAAACAAACCCAAATGCTCCCTGGAAGCTACCTGAAATTATCTAGTTAATAATTAGGCTACCTGAATAAATCAAAATATTAATAATGCTACCTACCATAACGTTTATGCAAAAATTCAGGCTTTATGCGTCTCGCTACGGCGATTGATGCCATTCGCTACCTACTTCATTGCTACCTTTTTGCTTGCTACCTTTTCTCGCTCTCTCTACGTAATTATTCTATGCTACCTATTTCTTTATATTTCTCCGACTCACAAGAGTTCTGGAGGAAAAATGGTGCTACCTGAATTGTTCGGAAACTACCTTTTTTTTTGTTTTAATGCTCTCTAGCGTTCGTTGAATTTTGGATTCCGGTTGGGCATGGGGACGCTATCTTTTTAGTTACATTTACTTTTATGGTTGGAATCCAGAACAATAAAATTATCTAAGCTCTCTTACGTTCATGAATAAGCTACCTATTATTTTGGAAATTATTGGAGACCGTAAGCTACCTATTTTCATGGAGAAAACCTCCATTTCCGGGTTAGAAACGCTCCTTTCCGGTAAATCAGCCACGTGGCTGATTCAAGCTCCCTAGCTCATTTTTGCTACCTTTTCGGTGAATGAGATTCCCGATTTTAATGGGTTACAAATGGCATAAGAATTAAGTAAACCATTACAAAGGCGCTCCATAATTCGTAATTCGATTAATTACAGTCGAAAATAAGAAAAATTAGTACCTTTTCGTGAGCTCTCCTTTTTTTTTTTTTTTGCGTAGTTACCTCATCCGTTCTCTCTCTCGCACGTACGCTACCTTCCTATAGTCTCTCTCTCTCGGATTCGTGTTCCCCTCGTGGACAATACCTTTGCTTCTCTCTATCAGCTTTGGATTGGGATCGCTTTCTTTTTCATACTTAAAATTATTATTCGCATCTTTCGAGTCCTTTTGGAGTTTAATGGATCATTTCAGAGTATTTAAAATTATTTTGAGTCACATTCATGTAATTTTGTGTTTGTACGAATTTACGATTTTGTATTAATATCGGCAATAGCGAAACACGTCAGTACAATTGTGTTTATTATTCAATGTCGACCTTACCTATCCCGTTTGGAATTTAAGACATTGGTTTATTGGTTTCTCGATCGATGATTGGTTTTGTTAATTGATGTTCTCGTCCACGAATCCACCCCTCTCTCCACGACCCGCACACTGAGCAGCCGAGTAAATCCCGTACCCTCGTAATCCACATTTCTGCGTATGGTTTGCGATATGTTTCTTGTCGTTATTGGATTTTTGGGGACAATCAGTATTTAGTTTTAGGGAAATACAGTTCCGTTTGCGGTTTGTCGATTCCGCGTTGCTAAAAATCGGCTGGCGCCCTAAATACACGAAGTAAGGATTGGATGAGCTGCTGATTGTTCCCGGAGTCCAGTTTTAGCGTTAAGGTTTTTGGCGTTTCAGACTTGTCGGATTGCGAGAACGAAGGTAATGAGTTGGCCGTGTTTGGATAATCGAGACTTCTGGGTTAGGGTTTATTGAGTATTTGTTGAGGCCAAAGAAAAATCATTACATGGATTATCTATACTCATGGAAATTGACAGCTAAATTTTTATAATTTTATAATTTTTATTTGAAAGAAAATAGGGTCAATGTTCCAGTGAAAACCATTCTTAGGAATCTGTCACGTGAATAATTCTTCCAATGAGTCAGAGGTGATGCAATTCGAAGTAAATTTAGTCCAGTATTGACACAGACCTTACCTCACCATTTCTGTTGATAAAGTCACTGATGTTGGCGAAAAAGACTTATATCAACAGCTTAATAAGAGACAAGCGTAAGTTCTAGTAGCTCCCTGTGTAAATCCGCTTATCATTAAGGTGTCGATATCACTGCTGAATCCTGATTTAAACTCCCAACTTTCACTGGGCCATTATTGGGCTGACGATCATGAATCTAAAAATTGAGAATTCGGCATTCCTGAATAATAGATTATATTTCTCTCTTGTAATCTTAAAGAAATGATTGGTGATTACAATTGAAATATCTGGTTTGGGCAGCAAGAACTTATCGATCCTTCGATATTTATAATTCTGGTGAATCGATTAAAAAGTACATGAGCTTTCATGATCACACATGGGAATTCACCAAAATATTCAGATGAATTTTCAATGACCCCTACTGGCTATCGGCAATGGAAATAATCTAAGAAAATACCATCGAGAAATACATGTAATCGAGAATTTGATTTCAAAGATTATCGATTGTCTGGATAGTAAATTAAGACATTAAGACATTGCAGGAATGAGGAATTAATCTCTACTCCCTCAAATTACATGAGTCATTAGGAATCAATTATTTGATTGTCTAAATAATTTACTTTAATATTTCTACTTGCAATTTGGATTTCGAACAATCACGAATGAAAGAATTCAATTGGAACAATTGGCGCTTTCGTTAGTTAATTTTATTAGGATTCTATTAGTATTGTATTGAGATTCTATAGTAGATTGTATTTGTCTTTTTTCGCAATTCTTTCAAAATGTATTTATGAAAGAGCTAAGAGAATCTATTTTATAGAAAGAAATTAATGGATTCCGGTTCATCTATGCATTGATTTTATTGAATTTCGTTCTACAAAAATTTAAACCCATGAAATTAAGGTTCTGGCATTTTGTACGATGAAACAAAAAGCAATGCAATAGAATTTCGTACTAACATTACTACGATTATACAGAGGAAAACAAATATCAAGAAATTTTTTCAAGGCAAAAATTTGAATAGGTTTTAGAAATGTCAGTTTCTATTATTCTTTTTTCTAGAATCTACTCTTTTCCTCATTTCTGGAAAAAATGATCTTAAATTTATCTTTGCAATATCGATAAATTTAAGGTCGAAATCTTTTAAATTCTAGAAACAATATTTTCTAACATTCATGTTTCTAGAATCTTGATTTTTTTTTGCGATTTCAAAAAATCAGATATACAAAAGTCACTCATTGCCAAAATGTTTTCCATATAACTCGCTAAATATTATGGACGACCTTATTTTTTCCTCTCCTACTTGATAATTTCATCCGGCTCTCATATAATAGTATCCCGGGTAGAAATCACGCCGCTCGAGCTCGGCTCGGAACCCGTATCCCAGCTAGAAATATGCCACTCTGCCCCAGCTTGGGATAAACTCTACGCGCGTCACATGTACCCGAGGTTGAGCCGCGTCACGCGCTCACAGCCCAGCGTTAGACTATTACGCGAAACGGTTCGCCGGGCTTTAGTTAAATGGCCACTTCTCAACCTCCGGTTCATCTCCAATTACTCAATCCCAGTATACTTAACCTCAATAATGATTTGACAGGTCCAATGGCATCGTGATTTGACAGGTCCGATGGCATGCTTTTTCAGATGAACAATCACAAGCTCATCAGAAATAACGTGATATTAACTAATCGAATGGGATTAATCTGAAAATACAAGGTAGAACAATTCACTGAAACGTAGTCAAAACTTTCTTTTTTCTCGCGAATACAACAAACAAAATCAAGAAAAATAATCACTTGAAAAACGTTAACGAACCTTTATTATTAATTATCAACGCTACAGGAGAGGATATTCTTCATTTTTCGATAGGCCTACGAGTTCTAAGAATATTCTACGATTTATTAGGGAAATGTTGAATACAGGTATGCCAAAATAACACGCATGAANAAGTTTTATTAGAATTCTATTCGTTTCTTGCGCCGATTCTATAGGAGATGATGTAACTTCATAGAGTCTTTTTGTTAAGGTAAAATTTGGTGCAAGAAAGTAAATAGGTTTTTATGTTCCTATAGATTTTCTTAGGCGTAAGATTTCTAAGTTTTTTCCGCTCGGTTTTTCTTCTTTTCTTTTAATCAAATGCAGGAACAAAACTTGGAAAATTCATGCCCAATAGTTTCTGTGGAAGAAATCCTAACAGAATAAATTATCTAGAAAAATCAATGGATTTTTTTCTACAAACAAATATCTATTAAAAATGCAGGGGAAAGTTGCATAATTTTCAATGGAATTGACGCAAAAAAAATAGAATTTTTCAATAGAATTGCAATAAAACTTAAATAGAATTCTCATAGAGCTCCAATAGAAATTCAATAGGAATTCTTAGAGAAAGTGCCAGGTTTTATATTCGATGACAGAGGGAAAAATCAGTAAATTTCAAATTTTATAGAAAGTTCAGTGGAATTCCATTTTTTTTATAGTAAGAAGACAAGGATTTTCCAAAGTATTCAAATTTTAAATCGATATTCTAAAAATGCATAAATATCATTCTATTCCACCCTCCACTCGAAAGGACACGACTCAATCGGAGCTGAGTTCTAAGCGTTGAGCCACAGCTCAAACTCAAGTGCCGGGTTATGCCGTCTGATGATCGTTCGACTGTAAGCCGGTATGGAGCGGCGTGTCGCGGCATGAACTCGGGTTAAGCGGCAAGCCGAGGCTGAGCTCGCGCTCACCCGAGTTGCGGCTGAATCCCCGGTTGAATTTCTACTCGGGATATTTCTCTCGCCTTCGGCTCGTGCTATAAACCTCCCACGAGCCAAAAAACACTTTTCCCACGAGTATCGAACGATATTTTTCGCTTCGCGTGCCTAAAACGTCCCTTTTCCACACATTGTGATGAAAAATACTTTTCTGTACTGCTTCTCACGATTTCTCATGTGGGAATTGGTATTGCATATTTACCTAACTCGAAAACTTGAAAATCACTACAAAAAAATCTTGTCCCGGGCTACTGCGATGGGGTTTTTTTACTCGTGTGGTTGGCCAGTCCTCGCCTTTGGCTCGGACGCCAACGTCACATGAATAAAAAACCCCATCGCAGCAGCCCGGATAAATACTATTTTGTCACTGAAGTCGTGCAAACCAACAATTATCTATCCATTTTAAAGCATGTAGTAACTTATCTCCAGAAGAATTATTCCATTCATTTTTTTATTCAATTTTCTTTTTCCGGATGACGTTTGATATGCCTGTTAGTGACAATTGAACATTTTCCCTTCATGCATCTGATGCATTGCGTATTTAAACGTTAAACTCCCGTCGTATAGTTACGAAACAAAATCCCGATGACTCATCTCAATTGAGTTCGTTTCCGCGTCCACGGCCACATCACAAACACGCCCGGTGCCCCCCCCCCCTCCCGCCGCCAGGCAACCGCTCTAGCGCTTTCTCTTTTGCCCTTGCGCGAGCCACGCCACTGTAACTAAATTTAAAATTTTTACTTACTTCCAGGCTACTGCTCACCCTCGTTGTCATTACTACGCTGCAATCAGCGTTGCTGCTCCATCCCCCTCGCATCACCTTTTCCTTTCTTTCGTCGCGCATGTCCCCTCTTGCCTATGACCCCCAGTGCTACTTTTTTCTGGGATACAGTGAATGTTGATATATACGTAAACTCCTCCATCGGGCCACTTCATTTCGTTCCAGCGCCCTCCGCAGCCCCCGATTGCCCATAACTGGATTAACTGCAACCATTTGATACACGACGGAAGCTGAATTTTTGAGAAAGGAGGAAAATTTTATGGGGGAGTTTTCAACCCCCGAGGAATTTTATACAATAAAAGTTTTTGAGATTGGGGCGATGAGATTTTGCAATTTTTGCGTAATTACGATGAACATTCTCCTTGATGTTCATCTTTGGGTGCGGAATATATTATTGTTAGTGTATGATCGTCAATCAATACTCAGTGTTTGCATTCATTGAATTGAAAAAAAAAAAATTCGAGAATAAGCGAAAATAATCGATAAAATGACGATGTGTAACATTTAGAAAAAGATATTTTTGTATGGATGGCTCTATACCAGGATATATTGAAACGATAGACCCAAAATTTTATACACAAGTAAGACTCAATAGCACTAATTAGTCGCCAGGATTTCAGATGTTCATTCCAAGTTTTACGGAAATTATGGAACGTCACATTAACTCTCAATTGAAAAAATTAGAAAAACATGAATATCTCGAAAACTGCATGAACGAGTATTCATATTTTGATTGATCTTGAAAGGGGGTTGCGAGACGAGTAGTAAAAAAAAATAAAGTTAATCGGACTAGCAGGTTGAGGGATATTGAACAAAACAGTTTTTCACAAAAAGTTGAATATCTTCTTAACCACTTGTCCGATTTCACCTACCCACAATCCCATCCTGTAATATCATAAGAGGCTTTAATCTCGCCAAATTTCAACATACTACACGGAGAGAAAAATTCAATAAAAATTACCACAAAAAAACGTAAAAATTACGCTTCGAAAAGTAATCCGGGAGCGAAGTAAAATTCAATAAAAAGTGTGAGTCGGAACTGAAATTGTACGAATCGCCACGTAAATTCTACGATTTGTTCCGTAAAAATTAACCAGCAGTCTGATGACTCACCGCTGTGGGGACAACAAGTCGTTCCGTAATTTTTCCCCAACGATTGAGAAATTTTACGGAACGGAACGTAGAAATAATTCACCAGCTTCATGAAAATCGTTGAAGGTTCAAGAATTTTTTATTTTGAAGGCACAATAAGTCGGCAAGTTTCTACAAGATTTTACTTCTTCGGGAAAAATTACGTGACGATTTGGTACTTTGTTCGGTGATGAACCTGAAAATTCACTGAACGTTTCAGATTTCTTATCTTCCATTCCTATAAAAATTGCCGGCAAATGATTCCCCCTTGCGGATTACGTGAATTGTTCCGTAATTTTTACTGAATATTTCTCTCCGTGTATCTGAATTTTTTGTGATTTGATTTGATTGATATTATCGCAAGGAATATTTTGGCATCAAGTAAATTCAATTCAATGACGTAGTTTTTGAAATATTGAGGAGAAATTTTTTTTTGAGAAATTGCTGTATCTCGGAAACTTAATTGAACGATCGAGCTGAATTTGCGCCCAGAAGTGCTCCAAAGTAATACCAATTATGTAACTAAATTTTAGATTTTTAGCTTCAACTTTAGTCGATTCTGGGAAGATTTCTAAGAATTTTCCGGAAAGTTCGCGCACACATCCGGACATACATAAAAACATCATCTAAAAACATTCTATCTTCACTTTTCGAGATATTTTACGTCATTTCCTGGCAAAATTAAAAGATCGTCAAATTCAATGATTACAAAGCTTCCAATCGGAAGCAAAAATATTTTTCTTTCATGATCAACAAGGCTAATCATGGAATTAGGGTTTTTCACCTGCTTCACCCTGTACCATAGCTATTCCTCCTCAAAACCTCACGGTCTCATCAAACCCATACCCATGAAGGTACATATGAGTAAAAGCCCGAGGGCTGAAACCATGTAACATAGCCGTAAGTTAACAATGTACACTCTGTTGCCTTGTTGTATCATTGACGATAATAAAAACCGTTAAAAGTTAAAAAAGGCTAATCATCGTTTTTTGATTAAGAAAACAATTGAAAACAAAATGCTGAAAATGTGGAAAATACTTCTAACAAGAAATTCATTTTTATCATTTTCTCTCCGGGTAAATTGTATCCCTCGGAGTAAGTGATGCACTAATAATTCATCGAAGAGAGAGGAGTACGTATTGTTTTTATATTTTTTACCCAGCCGTTTTTTGTTTCCAACCCTGCTTCTTGTTGCCAGGGAAAAGTTCGAAGTAGATAGACGGGGGGTTAGAATATTCCGTATCCCACGTAAATTCCCTGTTCTTCGCCCACCGCCCTACTGGTTTCCAGTTTTCCTCGCTTTGCTGGATATATAGTGTATATATCCCAACTTCTCATTTTATTGTTTTCCACCCAGACAAGTTTTTGCAATCGCAAGTTTCTCCTTGCCCCTTACGGTGAGATGCGCTAACGGCTATTGGACGTTTCCTGGGTGCACTATGAAATACGGGTAAAAGGAGGTAAATTAATAGTTTGAGCAAATGCGAAGAAATCGACAGTGAAAGTATATTCTTGTTTTCCTCGACCAGTTAATGTAAATCAATTGTAAATCCTAAAATTATTTTCCCATCTTCAAAAATCGTTAAGGGTATTCAAGAAAGTCATCATGCTTTCATACGAGCAATATGTAGGATCAAAAATTTTCCCTCATCAAAGTTGTCAATTAAAGTACGCAAAAAAAATTGAAAAAAAAAAGTATAATCAGCGATAATACCCCAAGACCTTCAAAATTATCGAGTATTTCCCGAATGTTTTGTTGAGCTGCGCACTCAGGTTTTTAATCCGCAAAAGTGATCTCTCTCGTTGCTATGCAGGAAAACTTGAGGGAAATTATTAGCTATAATACCCCAAGACCTTCAAAATTATATTCGAGCCTCGTCGAGAGATTTTAAAATACAAGTAGTAGCCCGCCAGTGCTACGTGGACCCACACATCTCCAAAGAGTAAAGGAAAAAATCGGTCGTGGCACCTCTAGCGGCGCCCCACCCATACTTCATTGTTTCGTGTGTGCACGAGTGGATCACACGCAATTTCCAGAGTTTTTTATTTTATTATTTATTTTCCAAAGTTTAACAAAGTTTTTTATTTATATTGTTGTCTATTATGGGTAAACATAAAAAGAGACGTCATGAGGATCGCGATGAGAAGGCTGAAATTCTTCGGAAAGTTCAAAAATTGAATGATCAGGTTCAGCGTCTTTTTGGACAGCCAACCGACGATTCTCGTGGTAAGTTTAACCTCAACATGGCCGTCGAGGACGTTGGCTCGATCCTAGAGACAAAGCCTCTATCGTCCGAGGCCGTTAGAAGTTTGAGCTTATCCTCAAGGAATGACTCATTATTTAACTTCTATCTATGTCCTCGTGTTTCAGAGGACAAAGAAAATCAGGAGAATGGGAATTTGACATCACCTGCCTCAAAGGCGTCTGACATTCCCAAGAATGATGAAAAGACCCAATCGCCTCCTGTACCTCTCATATTCGCGCCAGACGCATCGGTCCCAGAGACGATCATTTCAACACAGCCCCCTGAGGGTACGGTTCCTCCAGAGGATGAGCCTGTCATTGTAAATCTGGAGAATGAGGCCTCGAGCCTGGATCCTGAGGTGTTGGAAGTTTTGGGCGCTGACCCATCGAAGTCCCAGGAGCTAGAAGTATCCCTCGAGGGTGAGCTGGAGGCTCGTTGGACATTTTGGTTGACAAAACCCCTGGAGAAAGAGGTTTTGGATAAACTAATGAACAGTTATCCACGCTCGTCAACAAAATGTCAATTCGAAGCTCCAAAACTGAATCCTGAGATTTTAGCTATCTCAACAGATGCTCTGATTGAGAGAGACAAAAAATTTTGTGCTTCACAAAATCTGACAGGCTCGGCTCTAGTCGCGCTGGGGACTGCAATCTCCGATCTCCTTCAAAACGAGGAGGTCGATAAACTAGATCTCCTACAAAAACTTTGCGATGCAGGAAAACTAATGACTCAAATCCATCGAGGTTTTTCTTCAACCAGAAGAGCGTTTATTTCACCGAGCCTCAATAAACAGGTTCGTGATGTTTTGGAAGCCACTTCACCGGATCACCAACTGTATGGATCCAATCTCTCAGAGAAGGTGAAAGAAGTCAAGACCTTGTCCAAACTGAGTCAAGACTTGAAAGTTACTCCAGCTCTTCCAAAGAAAAATTCTTTAAACCCGAAGGGCCCGCCTGTGAAGTTCAGGAGACCACAAGCGGGCACAAGACCTCGAGGGAATCCACGAGGGAGCAACAGCTACCCCAGCAATTCCTACAATCGCAAGCCACCAGCCCGTCCCCCCAAGAGTCAAGTTCCAGCTCCAACAGCCCCAAGCAATGCTCAGGAAGCAAAGAAGTGGTAAGAGTCCTTGCTGGTAATATCAAAAACTTCATACCAATGTGGGGAAGTATTTGCACGGATACCTTCGTTCTGGAGTGGGTGAAGGGCTATAAAATCCCCTTCAAGTCATCCCCTGCTCAATCCAGTATTCCTCCAGAGCCGATTCTCTCTGAACTAGAGGGGAAAGTCATGGGTAATGAAGTACAAAGGCTGATAGATTTGGGAGCAATTGAACTATGTACCCCCTGTGATGATCAATTTATTTCTTCTTATTTCCTGGTGGATAAATCGAATGGCTCGAAGAGATTCATTTTTAATCTCAAGAAACTTAACAAGTTCATAGTACCCCCTCACTTTAAATTAGAAGACATGAGGACAGTAGTTAAATTGATTTCACAGGGTGCCTTCATGGCGAAAATTGACCTGAAGGACGCCTATTTTTCAGTGCCTATATGTGCAGATCATAGGAAGTTCCTCCGTTTTTATTTCCGTGGTAAATTATTCCAGTTCACTTGTTTACCTTTTGGTCTAGCTACTAGCCCTCATGTTTTTACTAAAATCATGAAACCAGTGATGGGGTATCTTCGAGGGAAAGGCCTAGTATCGTCTATATATTTAGATGACATTTTATGTATCGCTCCATCTGTGGAAGAATGTTACTCTAATGCTCAACAGACGGTCGATCTGTTGTCTAGTTTAGGTTTCTCCATTAATTTCGAGAAGAGTTCTCTGGTCCCTACCAATCGAATTGAATACCTTGGTTTTGTGATTGATTCTAATAAGTTATGCCTTGAAATTCCTCAAAAGAAACGACTGGCAATTAGAGAGTTATTGGATCGTATTCAACCAGGTAAAAAATACACCATCAGAGTCTTTGCTCGCTTGATAGGCTCTTTGATATCGATTTGCCCGGCGTCAGCCTATGAAATGCTTTACACAAAATCATTGGAGAGGGCCAAACAGTCTTGTTTGATAGTTAATGATGGGGATTTCGACCAGCAAATGGTCATTCCTCATTCTTTGCAGTCAGACCTCGACTGGTGGAAAGCACATGTCTTATCCTGCTCCAGTCCTATCAGGTCGAGAAAAGCTAAAATGACGATTTTTACCGATGCATCGCTCACAGGCTGGGGAGCATCCTGTGGAGGACAGACTGCTAGAGGCTTATGGTCTGCAGAAGAGAGACGATATAGTATCAACTATCTGGAGCTCTTAGCAATTCACCTAGCTCTTTGCAGTTTCGCTCATGACCTGTCTCATTGTGAGATTTTACTTCGCGTCGACAATACCACCGCCATCGCCTATGTTAATAACATGGGGGGTACTAGGTTTCCTCACCTTCATAATTTGGCTCGTTTGGTGTGGCAGTGGTGTGAGGCTAGAGATATTTGGATTTTTGCCTCCTACATTCCTTCGAAGGAGAATGTTGAGGCAGATCGCGAATCCAGAGTCATTAATATTGATACGGAATGGCAGCTAGCAGATGATGTTTTTAAACAACTAGTACGACGTTTTAGCAGACCAGAGGTTGATCTTTTTGCTTCACGCATCAATGCAAAATGCGATCGCTACTGTTCATGGCACAGGGATCCCTTCGCTTTCTTAATCGACGCTTTTACCATCGAATGGGGAATTTTTTTTCTTTTATGCATTTCCTCCCTTCGCCTTAATTTTACCTACAATCCGGAAAATTTTGAGCGATAAAGCGACGGGTATAGTGGTCGTTCCCCTCTGGCCTACACAGCCCTGGTACCTCTTATTTCTATCTGCTCTGGAGGGAAAACCAATAAAATTTAAACCCTCGAGTGATCTTTTACTCTCTCCTTGCAGATCGCTAATCCATCCTCTAGCTTGCCAGTTTACCCTGGTGGCAGGAGTATTATCCGGCAAGTCTACATCAGGAAAGGTTGTTCTCCAGCAACAGCAGACATCATGACTCAGTCAATCACGGAATCAACCCATAAACAGTACAACTCCGGACTCCACAAATGGTGGGATTTTTGCCAAAGCAGAGACATCGAGTATTTTGCTGTATCAGGTCCAGTAGTGCTCGAGTTCTTAACCGAAGAGTTTGAACGTGGAGTAGCATATGGCTCCCTCAATTCTACCCGTTCTGCACTCTCCTTAATCGCCGATATGGATTTAGGCAAGGACCCAGCAGTCCTACGTTTTTTCAAAGGTGTGGCCAAGCTGCGTCCACCTAAACCAAGATACTCTCACACCTGGGACCCGGAGTGCGTCTTGTCGTACCTAGAATCCCTGCCAAAAAATGATGAACTAAACATGACTCTTCTCAGCGAGAAGACAGTGACTCTTCTAGCGTTAGCCACAGCTCATAGGCTACAGACATTCTCTCTAATCAAGTTGGAAAATATCCAACGAAGGGCTCAAAATCTAGAGATTAAAATACCGGACTGGATCAAGACTTCAAGAATTGGCAAGGACCAACCCCTTTTGATTCTCCCTTTTTTAAGTGAAAGGCCACAAGTTTGTGTAGCAAGTACCGTCCTCTCTTACCTGTCCCGGACTGAAAGTATTAGGGGCGATATTTCAATTTTTTTCATTGCTGTCAAGAAACCCTACGGTGCAGTTTCACCCCAAACTTTGGCTCGATGGATAGAAGCATGTCTTGATAAATCGGGGGTGGACATCTCAAGATTTTCTGCGTATAGCACAAAGCACGCAGCTACTTCAGCAGCAGCTACCAGAGGTATCAGTTTCGATGTCATTCGGAGTACAGCCGGTTGGTCAGACAGATCCAACGTATTTGTTCGTTTTTATAATCGTCCCTGCGTGGCAGACGAGAGCTCTTTTGCTAGAGCCGTTCTGAATAATCGATAGATTATCATCAAGTTATTTCTCGTTTCGAAAATGTTTCTATTCTTCGTTGTGTAAACTTTGTTATTCTCCCCACTCATGTATAAATGAGTGCTGGCTGTGAAAAAAAAAATAATAATAATAATAATAATAATAATAATAATAATAATAATAATAATAATAAAAATTGGTTGATATTCTCTAAACATCTACTTGTATTTTAAAATCTCTCGACGAGGCTCGAATATAATTGTACGATCAAACGAACTTACCTGTAAGTTAAGTTCGATCGTGATTATATGAAGAGCCTCGTCGAGAGATTGAGTCCCTCCCATTATCATCACCCATACCCGTCTCCAATTTTTATATAATCCGCGTTACTTTAAACTAATGAAGTATGGGTGGGGCGCCGCTAGAGGTGCCACGACCGATTTTTTCCTTTACTCTTTGGAGATGTGTGGGTCCACGTAGCACTGGCGGGCTACTACTTGTATTTTAAAATCTCTCGACGAGGCTCTTCATATAATCACGATCGAACTTCACTTACAGGTAAGTTCCTTTGATCGTACAATTATCGGATATTTCCCGAATGTTTTGTCGCATAGCAACGAGAGGGATCAGTTTTGCAGATTAAAAGCCCGAGCGCGTAGCGCGAGGATTTTACTGCAAAACTGATCCCGATCGTTGATGTGCAGGAAAACTTGAGGGAAATATCTGATGAATTTTGAAGGTCATGGGGTATTCGGAGGACAATTTCTTCATTTCTGATTTTGGCCGATCGGGGTGCAGTGGTCGGGGTTACGGAATACATTTTACCAAAATGTGAGGAATATCTGTCAAATTCGTAGAAAACAATAGATAGGCTACAGGGAAATTATCAGTCTGATAATTTCCCTGCAGCCGGGGAAATTATCAGTAGTAATCCCACGAGACCTCCATAGTTATCAGATATTTCCGGATTGTTTTGTTGTGTAGCAACGAGAGGGAGAAGTTTTGCAGATTAAAATCCCGAGCGCGCAGCGCGAGGGATTTTTGTGCAAAACTTATCCCGATCGTTGATACTCAAGAAAACATGAGGGAAATGTCCGATTAATTGAAGGTCGAGTGGTATTCGACGGATTATTTTTGGTAATCGGATCCTTCCCAAACCGACTCATTTTGACTTTCTTCATGACTTTCTTTCACTCCACAGGATAATATTTAACAGTTATTTAGTTAGAGAAACAATTGCAGAGCTAGAGGGAAATTATCAAAAGCTAGGGGGAAATAACCGCTGTAATTTTAATTGGGAAGTACTTCATGTTATTGAATACTGAACTCTGATTGGCCCAGGGAAGGCCAGATCCGATTACCAAAAATAATCAGTAGTAATACCCCAAGAGCTTAAAAATTATCGGCTATTTCCCGATAGCTTCATTGCAAACAAGTGAGGGTATTGGAATTATGGGTAGAATCACTGTAAAAATGAATGCCTGAATTTCACACACATTTTGTTGACATTTTTCAGACATTGAAAAACGTCTAAATAAAATGAAAATGTGTCTGAATTTCAGAACAGGTGTCTCAACATCTTAATTCATATTTGAAATCCAAACAAATTTTCATTTTATTCAGACATCTTTTACTGTCTGAAAAATGTCTACAAAAGATGTATAAAATTTAGACATTCGTTTTTGCTGTGATTGGAATAATAACTCGGTGAATTTAATATAATTGTGATTCTTTATTCAGTCGCAAGCAAAAGATGCATCTCGATCTTCACTCTAACTCCGACTATCGGAGACTAATTTCAGAAAAATAAGGATCAGTATACATTGGATCACATTGCATATTTGTCCTCTGTTCTGTTTTGTTCTGAGAATTCGTAGTCGCCCGCTATGCGGTCGCCCCGTAATATAAACATAGTTTATGGAGTGATACTGATATATGTCGAGCTGAGATTGATTTTTGAATACTATTTCGTTTCATGAAAGCCAACAGAGGGTGTCAAGTTGTGCGGGTTAATCGGCTAGTGGTCGCGCTATGGTCTGAACGCCGCCGTTTTTTTGTTATTTTCACAATATCTCTAGAAATTGATGAATTACGCTCTGCCTATTTAAGACTTCCTCCAATGATATTTCCGAAGGGCCATTCACAATCGAATGGAGTGACACCATCATTACGAAATGTAATCAATTTCACGTGATGACGAGTGCCAAAAACAGTGATTACATGATTACAAATGATTACATTGATTACACAAGTGATTACTGAACATTTGCAATCATTGAAGTCACAGATATTTATTTCTAAATTTCTAAATTAATAAAATCAATCAATAATAAAGAAATAAATCAATTAATTAATTACTAAATCATTCAATAAACTTTTTTGCGAGTTAATTAAAACAAACTTTTTCTTCAAATATTTACATTATTTTATTATTTTATCATCAAATACATGGCAATGAACAAACGTAGATTATTCAACAAAATACATAACACTTGTTTCAACTTTTCTGAATACAAAAAACGCTAGAAATATTGTTTTATTTCTTCATAAATATTATCTTGGACTTTTAATCCACCGATTTCGGTGATTAAAGGGGGCGAAACTGTTTTTCTGTATTGTTCAATGGCAATATATCCATGAGAAGTCATTGCCTATGGCTTCAAAGAATTTGTATTTTTCTCCAGGATGTACCATTGACAAGAAACCTCTATTTTCTGTTTATTCCCTTTGATACGGGCGTACGATCCTGAGAATTCTTTACTTTTTAACGTTTTCCTTCCATAATATGCAAAATCTAGAACTAAACCTAATAAACAAGAATCATACTCTATTCCTTGAAACAGACACCAGTTTCCAATGTTAATTTCATCAGACTCTTTGATGAAAGATATTTCTTTGTACTTGACAGAGACTTACTTCTGCTGACTGTTATATTTGACTAGTTCTTGTTCCTTAACCCGTTGCAACCTATCGCTGCTCAAGTGGCAGCTGCCATTGTTTAAAACCCAGCAAATTGACGACTCATGAACAATTGACTCTTTGCCTGAACT
This sequence comes from Diachasma alloeum, assembly GCF_001412515.2. Taxonomy (NCBI): domain Eukaryota; kingdom Metazoa; phylum Arthropoda; class Insecta; order Hymenoptera; family Braconidae; genus Diachasma; species Diachasma alloeum. The sequence continues at coordinate 29,082 of NW_021681562.1, forward strand.
GTCTCTCACCCGAACGAAGGGACTCTTTGGATTGAGATTCCCAGCTGAAGGAATGCTATTATGTAACTCTAATTGACCCCGTACTACTGAAAGAGTATCCAAATCATGCAGAAGTTTTAGTGAATCTTGATTCAACATCTCCTCACAGCGATGGTCCTCAGTCTCATCCTCACTATCACTCAAATCATCCATAGTACATTCTTCACTCTCGATACCTTGTACATTGTACAATGTATAACCTTATACAATCTGATATCTTTAATTTCATGCCCAGACTCTTAACTTTAGAAAAAGCATGATTTTTGGCTTTTTCCATCACCTCCTTCATTGGTTGAATATCAGGGAGGTCAAGGCGTATGTTTGTTTGGTTACATGAACCTAGACGTGGATACTCAAAAACATCAGTATTGTCGTTAAGACTTCCGGAAGTCACATCCTGTTGAAACTGTATTCTTTTCACTCTGTCGATTGTTTCCAACAAAGTACAATTCACTATAGTTGAATATGTACTGCTCATGAACTTCAAACGTCTGAACATACTCTCACACGGTTCACTTCCAAACAGCCAGGGTAAAAACGTGTCAGCTGTACAGAATCCCTGCTCTACATATTCTTTGAATCGCAGAATACAATTTACGAGGCCGTGTGCATCAATTTCCATGCATAAATAATTATTGAGTGAAATGAAATTGTCGGTTATTGAATATTGTAAGTGTTGACTCAACCACACTCTCCAATATCTTACGATAAACACACAATACCAAGCATTTTCGACTCTCCGAAGTGGTGACGTCTTTTTTGAAAAATGTATTCATAAATAAATGGATAATTTGCAAATAAAGTACTGTCGCATCACTTTCGGGAATTTTGTCTTTGAGTATTTGAATTACCCTCTCGTCACTTATTTTACTTACTAACTCGTAATTCATTTTGTCTTTTAGAGACAAAGCTTTTTCGTTTAGTAAATGTTTATCTTTGGAAAACTGTTGCATCACGATTCTCAAGTGAGTGGATGAAACTAAATAGTTGCCCATAGTCACCAAGGTAGAAGTCTTGAGGAATCTCACTCTGAATTTCGCACCAATATGTATAAAATCTTGCATATTCGAAAATTGAGTCTTAAAGGGGGCATGGAAATATGGAAGACTGAATGAATCGCCTGAGGAATCTTGATGCTCATATTCTCCTACATTTAACTGAGTAGCAATCCGCATGGCTTTTAAGAGACGTGGATCTCCATCTGACCCAAAGCCTAAAACTTTAATTCCTTTCTCTTCTAAGCCGTCATAAATAAATTTCCATCTTTCAAGTACACTTTTGTAGTCAAACTTATTGTCAGTACCGAACATGCAAAGACAGAAAGTGGGACTATGAATTTTAGGCGACTGCGCCATTATAGTATACACTAAACTGGCTGTCTTGCCTTTTTAGAAATGTTGCTCAATCTGGGCTGCAGATTCGGCAACGTAAGCATCAGGTTTGGGAAATCCATTGAGAGATAATGGTAATACGAATCCTAATAGTCGATTTGTGGAGCTATCGTATTGAATTTTTCCGGTGATTCGAGTTGCATCTTCACTGAGCCACACTATCAATGGTAATTGCCTCGAAACCAGAAAATCTTTGAGCTCTTTAAATCTACATACACCTTCTTGAATTTCACAAACATTTTTGTTCATAATTCTACTAACAGCACTCACAGATGGGATTGGAAAATTCGCATGTAGAGTTTCGTACATGAGTCTTCCCCCGATTGTGAATAAATAACTACAGAATAAACTAACAGTCTTTTTTTTGCACTGATATTCTCGATGACCTTCCCCCAATGTTTTCTCCATTCGTTCAACCACTCTCAAAGACTCTAAAATCAGCGATTGGATTGTCTGATGTGATTAGCGATTCGTTGCTTTTGTAAATCATGGAAATGAAGGGGAATAGTACGGCAAGGTGCTTGTCGGACTGATCGCTTTGCTGGAGAAGAAAAAAAAGTTCGACATAGAAATAATACACGAAATTATCGTAACATGAAACAACTGAATGCATCGGTCACTCCTAATCAATCTCGTACAACACAGTATTTCCCCCTTTTAAATAAATGCCAGGAACTTATGCAACAAAACAAAGATTTGAGTGATACTCTAAAAATATTTATGGAAAAGAATGGATTTTTGGAAAGTAAGTGTCCTTTACAACAAAAAAATGATGAGAAAAGCAATTTTTTACAAAAACTTCTTGAAAGAGCAAATAGTATGCGTGTACGCACAAAGGCGATGGATATCCAGAGGGTGGTTGAACGAATGGAGAAAACATTGGGGGAAGGTCATCGAGAATATCTGTGCAAAAAAATTAATGTTTTCTTTATGTGTACAGAAAATTGTCATTGTTTATGTTGAATTTTTGTAACATTTTCCCATAAATCTCCCAAAGTTATGTTAAAAGAAAACACCGAGTCTACATGAAGTTTCTTCATCTGAGAAGAGCCAAGAGAACAGATTATAGAGTTTTCAAAGTAATTTTTCAATGAATACTTGTATCGAAACATTCCAAGGTATTACATGAATCCACACTTGTCGATGTTGATGCAGGTTCATTGACAATGGAGATTTCATCAATCATGACATCATTGGACTGCTGGTTTGAACAGGACGGGGTTACGAATGAATCATCTCTTTCCTCTTCATCGATTTTTTGTTTCTTTGCGCTCGACGTTTTCAGCATGTCCAGAACAGATTGTCTTTCACGTTTAATCTTAGGTTTGTTTTCATGCATTTCTTTAGGATCATTTAGGGTCCACCCATGTTTCAGTTTTAAATGTCTGTCATAATTAGACAAGATCCATCGCGATGAGCTCTTCTCTGTTGCAGATACCTTTTTAATTATCTGGACTTTGCTACAGACGTAGCACTCCATATGTGAAACATAAGTTTTAAAGACAGGGAAACCTACGTTATCATAAATATCTTTCACTGGAACTTGTAGGTTTAAGTTTTCAACTGAGATGTCTGCCCTAACCGTCCGACTGTGCGTCATTTTTCCTTCTCCAATCAATCGTTTGAGAATAGGGGTATAGATCTCACATACTAGTTTCCTCTCAGAATCCAAATCACTTGTGCCCCTACTTTTACTCGAGTTTGGCTTCAACGGTGTCTTACCTGAGGTTAATTTAGCCAGAGTACTTCCTTTCTCTAAGCCTTTGTCCTCTGCGACGTCCTTTTTTATCCAAGTCTAGTTTTCTCTCCTTGACAAACTGTACCATTCCCAATAACAAACGCCGATCACCAAGCAAAATTTTGAATCCATCTGGATTTTTATAATGATTCCCATAGTAGGATTGTAGATCAGCATTCTCATCTGAATACTCTCTCATTTCCTCGACAGCAAATGTTTGAAGTTCATCGAGAGTTTTTCATCAATTTGTGGAAAAGAAATTGCATTGTTGAAGTGCTGGAAATTCAATGTTTTTGAGGTACAGTATGTTTCTCATGGAAATTCAATATGTTTTTGAGGTACATTCAACCCTCTTGCCTTCTCCAGCAAATTCCAAAAATATTGAGAATCGTCTTCTTTCATCACTGAGAACTAGAATGAAAGGAAGGAAGAGTCAATCAATAGAAAAGCCGAAGAGAAATGATTCTAACATATAACAGTGCCTCATGCACGTAGAGGTTATGCGTTGAGCCACGGACGTTTGTCATCACTATTATTTATTAATTAGAATAGCTACTTACCATCGGATAATCTCATGAAATGATACTCGATGGATACTGTCAGTCATAAAAATCGATCTTTTTTTTTAAAGAAAAATTGAAAATATTGTGGAAAGAGAAAATTTTCACACGCGTCATTGGAAACGACCGACTGATTACACTGATTACAGTGATTACACTTATTACATTTTGATTACAAAAATTGTAATCCCATGATTCCAGTGATTACAATGATTATATTGATTTCACTGTGATTACACTTTGATTACATTAGCGAGTGACGCCATGATTACGATTGTGAATAGCCCCTCGGATATGTCCTGATGAGATTAAACACGGTAGAGTTGCCCTGCATTGACAATTTTTTCTCAATTAATTTTTTTCTCGAGTGTGGTTAGCGAGAATGAACGCAGTGCTCACCGTGCGCCCACTCCTGTAGTGGAAATTTGACGAGCGGTGTTGCCGATTGTCGTGGTAGTCTCAAGCAGCGTGGTCGGAGTGGGGGTCCCTGCACGGAGAAAAAAATACATCGTAATTTTGTGAGAATCCTTCCAAAAATTAGTGTGCTGTTCACCAACGCTGGGACATAACAGGGAGTCATCGGAGAATTCGCATGTGGCACACTAATTTTTACGGGAATCCTCCGAAAAAGTGGCCGGAGTCCCACCAAAAATTAGGGTACCACTTATGAATTTTTCGACGACCCCATGTTATGTCCCGGCGTTGGGGGACAGCACACTAATTTTTGGGAGATTTTTTTCTCAGTGTGGCCGGTGATAGATGTATAGTATCGTATGGCTCTGGCAACGCTGCGTTCGAGAATGTACGAACGGCGCAGCGCTTACCACACGGCCAACGACGTTCGGCGGAGACGTGCGAGTGCAGGAGGGTTAAAAAAAATTTTCTGCAAAACTTAGAACGATTGTTTGTTTACAAGAAAGCTTGAGGGAAATACCCGATTTATTTTGAAGTTCGAGGGGTATTTGTCGGATTATTTTTCCCAATCGAATTTTGGCCGAGCAGTATACAGTGGACAACATCAGTAGGTGAATTAGGGAAGATTTGAACAAATTATATCAATAGAATAACTCGATTTCTGAAATGAGCCAAAACAATGAAGAGCTACTGCCAAATATTCAAAAGCTAGGAGGAAATATCCGAAATAGTCGGGTAGCCTCAAATACTGCGCTGTAATTGGTCGAAATCCAATTGGGGAAAATAATCAGTGACATTTGATTCACATTGTGCATAAATTGTCTTTTTCAAAATTCCCTCTTTGCAGTACATTGTGATGTAAGCGCCATAAATGGCTGGTTGTGACGTGTGCAGCAACCTGAATATCACGTATTATTTTTTGTCGAGGCTGAGGAAGTGCGTAGGCTCGTACTAAAGGAAAACTAAAAATTACTCTAAACTTATTTATCCGTACGGCCTCTGAAGTTTACATATGTTGTATGGAAAATGAGTACTTCACATTTGCTAAACCATCACGAAAACTTCTTTTCTTGCACAAAATGAATTTTTGATAAAATTCTAAATATATGAATGAAAGAATACAAGAAAAATTACAGTAGAGCACAATAAAATGGGTTCATTTTGGCGGACCGAAAAAAAAATTCGGTTTTAGAAATAAAAATTCAGTAGCGAAGCGGTAAACCGAGTCAAGTAGATTTTGACTACTGGCCAGTTTTTGACTGATATCTCAGAGAGATAGAAAAATTTTTGTTATTACCTTTTTTGTAAAGAAAATTGAGGGTTACAAAAAAGGCCATGAGAAAAATTGTCCTATCTTCGTTAGATTCCGAGATATCCATCAAAACCTGGTCAAAAGTCAAAATCGACTTGAGCCGATTTACCGCTTCGCTACTCAATTAAGCTGAAGCCTAACTACAAATGTTCAAAACGATTCCTGCGACAAAAACGGCTGAAATGCTTGGTTATCATTGAATGTTGCAGTTACGAAGGTCCCTGGTAGAACATTAATTGTTAAATGTTTCTATTGATCATTTTGGATAAGCCTCTGTATTTGAAATAGCTCACCTGAAATAGTTTACAAATAAAGAAATCATCCTCGAATTTCATTTTCCTTCACACACGAATCACCACGACCCTTAATGTTCTCTCTACAGTAATTACGTAGCCTGATAATTTCTAGAGCAGTGACTAAAATATAAATCTTTCATACACCAGAACTCATTACAATGAAGTTACAAGTTGTCAACAGTAAAATGGTTAGTCGTTCCCCACTTCCTCACGACTGTAAAAATAAATAGAATGAAGAATGGACCCCAAAGTTGTGTCCTTTCGTTCTCATTAATTCTCCGTGGTCACTCTACCGTGATATATACGCGGAAAATGGATAAGTATATACCTATATGAAAGTGTAGTTGCGCCAAACGAGTGCCGTTGGAATTTTCTCAGGAATCTTATTTATTATCCAACATAGGGTGGGAGATGGAAAATGCGCGAAAGAGTGAAAAGAGGGGCAGGCGAGTGGGAGAGAAAGACATGAAACAATCATGAACTAATTCGGTTCCCTTAATTACCGGCAAAAGAACAATAAGATTCAGCGTGCTTTTGTCTCGAGCAAAAATGAGAAATTAGATGACGGGTCGACGACTCAGCCACGAGTTTGTGGACGAGAGAGGGTACATAGGAGGGAGAACGGGATGTCGAGTACAATTGTCGCACTGGAATAATTTCTTTCATCGGAAAAATATTTTTTTCAATGAATATTTGAAGATTTTTGGCTCGAAAGCTCGAATGTGGTTCGTTTGAGCCATAACTTGGCCAATTGAATTCATTTTGCGTTCTTCAGTCCTGATGATATTGAAGTCGAGTCAGGTATCCACGACTTGATTTTCGCGGTTGGGGTAAACAGAGCTTTGGAGGCATTGAGGAAGTTCATACACGACCTTAGTTTACCAGGAAATCACCACAAATTCTACTTTCAGCGCATTTTCGCCTGATGAATTTCACATGGTTTTTCTCTTCTTTTACCGAAAAGTCTCGACGCAATCCCGCGGATCGTCACCCTCGAGCCATATTGGCAATTGTCCAAATACCGATGTGATTGGATATCTCGCGACAGCCGAGAATGGGCATTTCGTCGAGAAATTTATGTTTCAGGGGAAACAAATTTTTAAACACTTTTCTAGGCTTTTCTATCTCCATAGCGATACTAGAGTTACTAAAATCACAATGGACTTATAGATGATTAGTTCACCATCTACAGTTTACAATCACGTTTCGTCTTGATCACTCATCCACTTCACATCTAAAGGATTCTAGGATTTAAAGTTGAGTAAATCAATGATTTATGTAATGAGTTTAGTCTACTATCGTCTAAATTCATTAATGAATATTTAAAGATTATTTTCAAATTACGTTACATTTGATAGTGCAAATCCTCAGTTGAACTCAATACAAATTGAAAAATAAACGCCTCTTACCCTAATGCCAAGTCACAAGTTCATCCACGTAACAGGAATGGAATAATTTATATTTCAAAATTTTGGGACTTGTCCAAATAGACCAGAATTCGAAACTGGGGAAGATTTTATTTGGTAACTAATTGACTGTAAGATTGACTATTTCTTAGAAATGATGAATATCCCATTGTAGTATCAGACCTTAGCATTCAATTGAAAGTCTATCGAATGGTAGGATATTGAACGACAAAAAAACAAGTCAACCCTAGTAGAAATTCAATCCTGCATATGTCTTGCTGTGGGTTCGCCGTGCAAGATTAACCAGCGCGCCAATACTCACAACTCGTGCGCCTCGTACAGAGCAGAGAGCTCTAATATCCTCGGAGTAGGTTTATAAATGAGCCTGAAGACCAGTTCCCATAACCTTTAATCGTAATTACAGAATTAAGTAAATTCAACAATGAACGCAACGCAGGCTTGAGAAAACGCCTGCAGTTGTCAAAACAATCTAAAAACAGTAGAACAATTCATTTGAATAATTGCAATAACTGCGTCTAGCCTGCGTTGCATTCATTGTGGAATTTCCTCTACGAGGGCGTAAATGACTACGTACAGAAACTTACGTCGGTGTTTTCGGCAATTATTGGAATGGTTTTGTATCTTCACAAATTTAATTCTGTTGAGGCTTTTTATAAGGCTTTCTCATCACTTAAAATGCCTCGAAAACAAAATTGCCATTTTTTTCGTATTTTATTACGCCCTCAACGTTAATTTTTGAATTTCCTGATTTTTGACAAAATTTGGCGTCTCAGCAGAGAACATTTTTTTTCGGGTTTTCAATATGTATTTCCGACTGCTCTTTTCCGTCCTTTCGATAGACCATGATGCCAATTAGCTCACATTGTCGGAAATGCTACAAAATTGCAAAAAAATTAGAAAATTGTACGGGGCACCCCCTTCCCCCCCGCCCCGCGATTGAAGATTTTTCCTTTCCTTACCCAAAGTGACTATTTTTTCAAAACATATTAAGAAATTAGACGGGGACTCGGATCCGTTCTATCCAAAAATATTTTGTTTCCAATTTCGTTAAAAAAATTTTTTTTCAATTTTTAATTTTTTCATTTTTTTATTTTAAAATTAAGTATTTATGGATCATAAACAGTCGATAAATAATAAATTTTGAATTGAAAAAATTAAAAAATCAAACTTGAGAAAAATCTGAAAAAACGAAATGTGAAAGAAAAATTTTTTGAATAGAACCAATCCAAGTCCCAGTCTAATTTATTAATATATTTCGTAAATATAGTCATTTTGGGTGACAATGAAAAACAAATTGACCTGCGCTAAAACGTAAAATTTTGTCAAAAACTTTCAAAACTCAAAAATTAACGTTATGAGCGTAATAAAATTTGAAAAAAAAATTTTAAGCCTTTTGAATGATAAGAGAGCCATATAAGAAACCTCAACAAAATTAAATTGTTGAAGGTACAAAATCGTACCAATAATTGGTGAAAACGCCCATGTATGAAAACGTAACACGTACAGGTCATATGCATACCATTTGTTTTGGAACTTTATTAATTTTCCCATTGGTTGTAAGAATAAAAATATGATGGAGGTATCCACTTCAAATTGATAGTGTTGGATTGAAATCAGCATATGTACAAACTCAACATTAGAATTCGTTTTTCCTAGATAACTTTGAATTAAAATGAGCAAGTATTATTCTTATGGGGAACTGTTTCTCACAAAAGGAATATTAACAAAATTTGGACACCTTCCTCCAATTTCCTTCTTTAATTCTTTCCTTATTTTATACTTAACCTCACCATCTAAGACACATGGGATCCAAGGTGAGGTATGGAGCAGCCCCGCGGCGCGTCCCGCCGTGCGTGCCGGCAAGCCCAGTGCCACATTCAACTGCGCGTTCGCAGTGTGAATCTTACCGCAACACACAATCTCGCAGAATCACTCTAAATTTCTACTAGGGGAGCGTGAAATAAATTAACTGTCGCAAAACCCCGAAAAAAATGGATTTAAAGTGATAGCATTGATGGGGGATGGTGCGTCCGGTTCAGTTCATCAGCACGCGTCACCCCTTATTACTCGTAACTATTCTCTCCGCCGATTGTCGACCCCCGACAGTGCCCACACCCCCTACTGTAAGCGATACATCGCCCCCACCCCCCAATCCCATTGCCCCACCCTTCTTACTCTATTACAGTTTCCTTTATTGTTGCCCACTTCAACTACCCGCGTGGTTCCACACAATATTGCAATGAACGTAACTGCCTCCGTCTCCTACCTGGTCCCTCTGCCCCTTGATCCAACTTCCGGATTAAACTTTAATTGATTCAACTCCGTGGTCTGTAGTCAGCGGGGCGAACGAAAGAAGGAGGGCACTCGTTCTCAACGAAGAGAGGTCTACAGGGTAGAATTGCGGAGAGGGCGAAGAGAGCTTGCCTTATTCTATTTCGTCTTCTTACCACTATCTCCGCAGGATACTTACCCATTCCTCTTTTCCTTGTTCCATTGTTCGTTCGTAAATCAACAGAAACGGATATATATTTTCAAGGTTTTTGAATGTCGATTTGTTTTTTTTGAGTAATTGGCATTGTTCATTTTAATTGGAGTCGATGATTTTGACTGTTAGGATAAACGAATGGGAGAGGAAATGAATCATTTTTACTGAAGAAATACGTGGAAAATTGTGCGTTTTAAAAAGACCCAGAAAAACGGGATAGCATTGATCCGTTTTGCCCCACCCTGCCCTACCGTCCACTACTACTACACATTGTCATTCGCAATAACGTCTCGTTCATATTGCGACAATTGATGATTTACGATCAATTGATGATTTGTTGGACTTTGTGTGAATGCAGGTTTCGGTAGAAGGAAGTGATGGTTTCGAGGAAGTTTTGTGAGTGTAATGATGGGAGAGGACAGGGAGAAATAGACTTATCTTTTGTAATTCCTATGAGTTGATTCCATGGATTGTGGACATGCTGGATTCCCTATCCGGTGAATCATCTTGAAGTAGATATTCCTCCCGATACACGTTTCGATTTTAAACGCGTTTACGGTTTATTTTGCACTAATAAACCATGCACTTCTGACACCAATGTAAAGAATGGGCACATTTTATAATAACTAACTGTTTATTAAAGATTTTGGGATGAAATAAATAATAAAAAGAAATACAAAAAGGATTGAAGCGTCCGCGGACTAGAAAAAAAGATCAAAGAATGACGGGAAAGAAAATGACGATAGTACATAAAGGTGGTTGAGAGGGAGGAAAAGGGCAAATACGTAACAATATAATATATAAATCGGACTGAATTCAACTGAGCTATTCGTCGGGGAGCATGCGAGTTTAAATACCTTCTAGTATGGAAGATTTGAATATGACGGTATAGAATATTCGTGACGCGTTAATAAACTTCGAAACAACAATTCGTTTGTGGCTCGCGCCACAAGTACTCCCCTTCTGCGGAAAAAAATGAAAACAAATGAAGCAAAATGAAACGAAAAGAAAATCAATAATATCGATTGTCAAGAACAGCTGATGTAGTTTAGCGAAATCTGACACGCTTTTGAATTGATGACGTAGATGAGCCAGCGTCGGAATATGATGGGCGATACGACGACGAATATCGAGATCAGGGATGCGAAAAAATTACATGACACGTCACTGACCGGTCATATGACACGTCAGTGACGGTCATGTGACACGGCCAACCATGACAATTTATTGTCACATGACACAAACGTGACTGTTTTACCCCGTGACCATCACATCCCATCTAATTAGTGGCACACCAGGTGGAGGCAACTAGTTCGTAATTCGAAAATTCCCCATGATTACCTCCATAGATGGGCAATCACAAAGCGTCAACATGCGTGTCAGTTGTATTTTAGTTGGAAAAAGGAAAATCAGTGGCGAGTTTATTAACTCAGTTTGATTTTTCTCACTAGGAATGATCGAACAATTGAAATCAATGAATAAAATAAATGATTTCGCACCAACTTTTCATTACAATTTTTGACATGATATTCATTTGGAAATTATACACTATTTCGAAAGAGGATATTCTACGGAAATTTTCAAGTGAAAAATTCATTCCACATTCATCATTCTCTCCCTGAAGGCCTTCAGGCGATGGGTGCGTTAGCAACTAAACACTTCCACCGCAAAACCGGTGCAATTTGAAAATTTGTGAAAAGATTTTGTAACAAAAAAATTTATGGCGGTCACATTATATCTAACTAGTTGATTATCATATGCGAGTCGACAATGTGACCCAAATTATGATATGAAAAAACGTGACGTCATTTCGCATCTCTGGTCGAGATGTTCCAGGTTGAGGTGACTCAGGTGAAGTCGGTGCAGTGAGCGTCTTATTGCTCTCATCGGGGGCGTCGTGCTCGTCATGTGGGAGCAAAAAAATGAGTTTGTGTTTCTCATGCCTCGATATGACTCGGTGAGGTCCCTCGTATAGAGACGAGCAGTTCGCGAGCTCCTTGAAGACAAATATCTTCCTCTGGCCATGGCGGGTGATGGGTTTAGGAGCGAGATCGGCAAAGGGATCCCTCAGACGTTCTGCGATGTTGGCTGGCGGGTGGTGAAGGAGCGAGAAACTCTCCCGGTAGTCGTAGTGGCTCTCCGTAGACGAGATTGGCAAGAGTCGCGCCGAGATCTTTTATCCAGGCTGCGTGAATGCCGAGGAGAATGATGGACAGCGTATCTACCCACGAGTCGCTTTCGTCACAGCGGATTGCATTCTTCAGGTGACTGTGCAGACGTTCCACCATTCCATTCGACGGTGGATGGAACGTGGTGGTCTGGATGTGTCTGCTGCCAAGGAGGCGAGCGAGAGTGTTAAATAGCTAACTCTCAAACTATGTCCCTTGGTCGGTCGTAATGCGGAGAGGTACCCCGTAGCAGCAGATCCACGCAGAGAAAAGCGGTCGGGCGACACACTCAGCTCCAGTGTTCTCGATGGGGAACGCCTCTGGAAACCAGGTGAAGCGGTCGATGATCATCAGGCAGTTGCGATACCCTCTGGACGGGAAGTATGGTCCGATGATGTCCACGTGAATATGCTAGAAGCGTCGCGTCCGTCATGAAAAATCTTGAATGGGTGATGAAACATGACGGGATACCTTATTACGTCGGCATGTTAGGCATGCGCAGGCCCACAGTCGGCAGTCTCAGTTAATGCTGGGCCAGATGTATCGTTGCGTCACTAGCTTCGTTGACCCCCGTGCTCCAGGATGGCTGACGCTATGGAGAGCGTCGAAAATTCTCTTCCTCAGCGGTGAAGGAACGAAAGGGCAAATCAGATCGCCAGACACGTCACAGTAGATAGGTGTGGCGCAATCTGGGATGTTGACAGGTTGAAGGGCGAGCGCGTCGTGTTGTTGACCCTGGAGGCGTTGTTGGAGCTCCTCGTCGGCGGCTTGGGCTTCGGCAAGCTCATTCGTGGAGCCTGCTGCGGAGATTTCCTCGATGCGAGAGAGAGCGTCGGCGACAACGTTGTCCTTGCCAACCACGTGTTGGATGTCGGCCGAAAATTAGCCGATGAAATCCAGGTGATGGAATTTCCATGGCGTTGCTCTGTCGGGGTCCTGGGCGAAAGCGTGAAGCAGTGGCTTATGATCTGTGAAGATCGTGACGTGCCTTGCCTAAAAAATGTACCGGTGTAGTATTTAGGATATTTGGACGGGAAACTAAATCACTAACTAGACCCAATAAACGAAATATCAAAAGGTTTATTATTCGTAGCGTTAGAACTATATACAAGTAAGGAGCTAGTTAAAGCGGAGATTATCAGGCGATAGCCGGTAGACAACTGTCCAGCGGGATAACGCGAGTGCTCCTCGCGAGTGTGCGTGTGACCCGCCGGGGTTGTGTGTGAGTAACCGAGTGTTCGTGTCTGCTGATGTAGCTAGTCGCTACATGTCTCCCTTACTGGGGGACAAAACGGAACAGGTTAGTGGCGGACGTGTGCTTCGTAGCACGTCCTGGTGTGGAGAAAAACTTTTTTACTGCAAGTCCGTGAAGGAAGAAAAATTTCGGTTTTCTGAAAGGGTTGATCAGGGCGATGGAAGTATTTCTTCACTCGCTCGTCTAATTTTACTTTCCTCCCAGGGCTGGTGATGGCTGCAGTGGCCGCATTGGGGGTCAGTGCAGGTTCCTCTCGTGGGCGTTGTTGTCGTTCCTGTTATGTTGGTGCTGTTGGAGGCTCAGGCTGCGGCGGTGGTTCCGGCAGGGAGTTTATATCCTCTGGCAGGATATACGCGGGCTTGAGTCTGTCGATGAAGATGGGTGTATCTTGCAGATAGTTACCCCTCCCTAGTGCTCTGCAATAGACGACGAAATATTTTTCGTGCCTGCTAACAACTCGGTACGATCCCAAGTACGGAGGGGCATGATTATGAGCCTGAGTGTCCGAGCGTATGAACACGTGTGAGCAATTAGCGAGGTCTTTGAAGGTGAAGATGGGCCTGTTCCCGTGTCCAGACATCTGCGTTGGTGCTACTGCTGCAAAATGTCTTCGAAGGTCTCTGAGGACCTCGGGGGCTCCTCGGTTGTTAGCTGGCGTGAAAAATTCACCTGGAATGCGTAGATTTTCGCCGTAGGTGAGTTCAGCCGGAGTGCTTTGAATGTCTGGTTTCCAGGCGGTGCGTAGTCGCAGTAGGACCAGCGGCAACGCGTCGTACCAGGATTCATTGTGACAACGAAGCGAGGACTTGAGCTGTCGGTGAAGTCTCTCGACAAGTCCGTTTGCTTGAGGGTGTAAAGGCGTGGTAAGTTTCCGTTCGATCCCGAGTAATTGTGTGAGCTGCTTGTAAATGTCAGCGATAAACTGGCCTCCCCTGTCCGAAGTGATCCTGAGAGGGACTCCGAACCTGGCGATCCAGTGATATAACAGAGCGTGGATTACTGTTGTCGTCCTGACGTCTGGCAGCGGTATGGCTTCGGGGTACCGAGTGAACCTGTCGATGATTGTGAGACAGTCCTTGTAGCCTTTGGATGGTGGAAGTGACACCAAGTCGATGTGAATATGTTCAAAACGTTGAGTAGGGAGGTTGAACTCTGCTATCGGCGTTGACGCATTTCTGCCGACTTTATTCGATTGGCACGGCAGGCAGTGTTTGCTCCATTCTAAGCAGTCTTTGTTGATCCCAGTCCACACGTAGCGATCCGTGACGAGCTTGCATGATGCTCGGCCTCCAGGGTGAGCTAGTGAGTGCAACGAGTTGAATACTCGTTTCCTCAGCAGTTCTGGGACGAACGGGCGCAGCGTACCGGATGGAGAGAGATTGCAGTACAATCGTACGTCCATTCCTGGGCGCCTGACCAGCTGCAGGTTGAGGTTGCTGTTGGGATTTCGCAGAATCTGCTGCAGTTCCGGGTCTTGAAGCTGTGCTTGAGCAAGTTGTTGGTTGTCAACGGCCCCGGAGATGGCTTCTGTGCGTGATAACGCGTCCGCCACGATGTTCTCAGACCCAGCGATGTGCCTGATGTCCGTTGTGAATTGTCCAATAAAGTCTAACCTTCTGAATTGCCAAGGAGAGGCTTTTTCTGGCTTCTGCTGATCTCGGGTCCGTGATTTCTGGCGTGAGTCAGAGGCTTGTGATCCGTGAAGATTATGATAAGATTATGTCGACCTTCGAAGATGTGACGGAAATGGACAACGGCTTCGTAGATCGCGTGTAACTGTCGATCGTATGCTGCGTGTCTGGTGTCGGAGAGGGTGAGTTTTCTACTGAATAACGCCAGTGGCTGCCAGGAGTCGTGATGTCTCTGCTGGAGGACTGCTCCGATGGCGTGGCCCGAGGCGTCAGTAAAGACAGCCCTCTCCGCTTCTACATTGGGGTGAGATAACAGAGTGGCTGAAGCAAGTGCCCTTTTAATCTCGGTGAAGGCGAGCTCGAGTTCTGGTGTCCAATTGACAGGGTGTTTCCCTTTTACCTCGGGTCCGTGATTTATGGCGTTTAGAGGTGCGAGAATGCCTGCTGCTCCTTTGAGGAACTTTCTGTAGAAGTTGATTGCTCCTAGGAATCTGCGAAGGGCTTTTACCGTAGACGGTCTCGGGAACTTGAGAAGATCTTTCACCCTGTCCTTAGGCGGCTGGATCCCGTGGGCGTTGATCGTGTGACCTAGGAATACCACTTCGGGTTGGCCTAGAACCGTCTTGGCGACGTTGATTACTAGGCCAAAATCATGTAGACGCTGGAAGAGTATCTGTAGGTGTTCTCGATGTTGTTCAGGAGTTGCAGATGCCACTAATATGTCATCAATGTAGGGGAACAGGAAAGGCAGATCCTTGGTGACCTCATCTATGAGGCGTTGAAAGGTTTGTGCCGCGTTCCGAAGTCCGAAGGTCATAAAAGGAAACTCGTAGAGTCCGAACTGTGTAATTATTGCCGTTTTCTTGACGTCCTCCAGCGCAACCGGTATTTGGTTGACTGCTTTCACGAGATCGATGGTGGAATAGATTGTTGTACCGTAGAGATTCGCAGCGAAATCGTCAAAATATCCAACCGGGTACTTGTCCGGGATGGTCCTGGAGTTTAATGCCCTATAATCTCCACAGGGTCGCCAACCTCCGGTTTTCTTCGCGGCCAGATGGAGTGGTGAGGACCATGAACTCTCGCTGCGTCGAGCGATTCCTAGCTTTTGCATGCTGGAGAACTCTGATTTAGCTATTTCCAGTTTGTCGGGTGCTAACCGTCTTGCTCGAGCTGCAACCGGAGGCCCAGGTGACGTTCTCATATGATGGACTGTGGAGTGTTTGGCGTTCTTCAAGAGTCCTTGAGGTTTTGTGATCGTAGGGAACTTCTTGAGTAACGACGCGAATGGGTTGTCTTAGTTGATTTCTTGTATTTTTATCGAAGATCTGTCGTGACCAGCCACTTGACCTGTCGATGCGAGGCCAGTGGTGCTGTCGATGATCCATCCGTTTCTTAAATCCGGGAGTAAACCGTAGTGGTGGAGGAGATCCGCACCAATGATGGGGTTGGATACCTCTCCCTCCACGAAGCGCCACGTCATGTCCCTACGGAGAACTAGGTCCAGCGAAATTGGCCTGAAAACATAGGTGTAGATAAGGGTGTTATTTGCGGCGAATAGCTGGTACCCAGTAGCTTCTCTCTGTTTTGTGTGTCATCCTCGAGGGTAGACCGAGACATCGGAGCCTGTGTCCACGAGATATTGGATCTTCGTGGATCGGTCGGTTATCTAAAGGCGACGGGATTTGAGAGGAGAGTGATGCTCCGTCGCTAGCAGCTCTTGTTTGCGTTTCCCTGGAATCTGCACCCTGGAGTACAATTACGTGCTCTGTCACCGTATTTGGTGTGGTACCAAGAGGTCTGCGTTTTTTTGAAGAGATGATTCTGGGACCTGCTTCGGGAGCGATTTTTACCAGATGAATGTGCACGTGAGTGAGAGCGTGAGCGTGCGTCTGGAGAGCAGCGACCTGTGCTGTGAGCGCTGCGATTTGTTGTATAAGTAGTGATTGCTCTGAGCTCGAATTCGGTCTCGAAATTTCATTCACGGTGTTTGGGTGGTACGTTTCATGGAGTTTGTCTGCGACCTTTGCAAGGTCATCAACGAGAGGGGCTGGTTGGACTACCAAGATGGCCCTCATCTGCTCCGGTGGGTGTAGCAGCCAGCGTGCTTTGAGAACCTCTTCGTCGATGTCGGGGACTAAACTTCTCAAATGTCTTAAATACTGCGAAGGCGTCTTGGATCCAATGCTCTCCTTGTCGAGCAGCTGGATGAGGCTTGCCTGTTTCGATTTTGTGCATCGTTCAATCAGGGCGTTTTTGAGTTTCTGGAAGGGTGCTTGGAAATCTGGAGTGTTGATTACATCCTTAACCTCCGATGCTGCTTTAGTCCCAATTAAGGGCAGTGTTCGGTAGAATTTGTCTATTTCTATGACAATGCCGTAGTTTCTAAACGGCGCTTCCAATACGTTGAGCCATACCCTACACTTGTCCGGGTCGAATTTGGCTGTCTTAATTTGGAGTGGAGCGCCTGCAGTCGTCGTTGTGACTATTGGTGTTGTGGCCGTCTGGTCGGTTGTTGTCATATTGGACAGAAATTGACGAAAATAAAAATAAAAATATGTTGATGCTTGTAATAATTAATCACGAATGTAATGTTGGTCCTGAAACAAAGCGTTAAAGAAAGTCTTTGTTACCACGCTGACGCAGCACAACGTCCATGGGGGTGCTCAGCAATGCCTCAGTAAGTGGGAAAAGGGACAAAACTACACTCAGGGGTTCACTTGAATCACCTGTCACTCAGCGTGGTGTGTCTGTGTCACTTGCATACCCGCACGTTGCACTGAGTGTGATGGTGGGTTTCGGTGAGGTGAGAGAATTGGCGGAGGTGCGTGCGCACCGTGGGCGGGGTAAGAGTTTCGGGAAGACGACAGGTTATCGATTTTTTGCGATATCTGACGCTTTGATACCTCTATTCCCGCGACGCCATATTTGCAATTCGATGTATGCTTTGCCGAAAATATTTATGAGTTATTTTCTTTCACAGGTTATAGCACTTCACTGTTTTTATCACTCGCGAAATGCCGCGGCGAGGGGGTGGTCAGCCGACACGTTTTTTTGTTCACTGATTTACTGGGTGGAAAACACGTCGTTTGGAGCTGAGATACCTCCCGGTTTAAGCACGCGCACTCGCAAGCGTTTGGAAAACTTGTTGCACTAACGCGGATTTTCCCGATTTTAAGTGTTCGTGGTGATCACGTCGGGGTCACCAATGTAGTGTTTAGGATATTTGGACGGGAAACTAAATCACTAACTAGACCCAATAAACGAAATATCAAAAGGTTTATTAGTCGTAGCGTTAGAACTATATACAAGTAAGAAGCTAGTTAAAGCGGAGATTATCAGGCGATAGCCGGTAGACAACTGCCCAGCGGGATAACGCGAGTGCTCGTCGCGAGTGTGCGTGTGGCCCGCCGGGGTTGTGTGTGAGTAACCGAGTGTCCGTGTCTGCTAATGTAGCTAGTCGCTACACCGGAACTTTCGCACGGCAGCGTAGATAGTATGAAGCTCTCGGTCATAGGGGCAGTATTTCCTCAGCGCAGGTTGTAGTTTTTGGCTGAATAAAGCCAGCGGTTCCCAGTGCTGTCCTCGTCGTTGTTGGAACACCGCTCCGATAGCGTACTCGGAAGCGTCGGTGAAGATGGTCCACGGGAGTATCGTTTCCGCGTAGACCAGCAACATAGCTTTCCGCAACTCCTCCTTGCAGGCGATGAAAGCGGCATCGCCCTCCGGCGTCCAGGTGACAGGGTGAGAGTCTTTGACTGAAGCACCCTGAGTGTACTCTTACAGAGGAGCCTGAACCTTTGCAGCATCTTTAAGGAACTTCTGATAAAAGTTAATCATACCTAGGAACTCACGCAATTTCCGGATCGTTGTTGGGCAAGAGAAGTTAACTATGGCCTCAACTTTCATTGGAAGCAGTAAAATTCCCTGTGCCGAGATGCGATGTCCGAGCAAGTCCACCTCCGGTTGACCGAAACGACACTTGGCGGTGTTGACTACGACACCGTATTTTGAATATTGTTCGAGAAGCGTACGAAGGTGTGTACGATGTCTCGATGTCCCTAGAAGCGATGAGGATGTCGTCAATGTACGGTAACGCAAAATCGTCTAGACCCCGTGTCACCTTGTCGATAAACCTTTGAAATATCTCGGCGGCATTTCGAAGTCCGAACGTCATGAACGGAAATTCGAATAGGCCGAACGGTGTGATGATGGCTGTTTTGTTCACGTCGTCCGTGGCCACTGGTATTTGATTGAAGGCGCGTACGAGGTCGATAGTTGAGAAGACTGTTTTCCCAGCGAGATTTGCGGTAAAGTCTTCCAGAACGCGAACGGGATAAAGATCCGATATTGTTCGTGCGTTCCATTGTCGGTAAGCTCCGCAAGGTCGCCATTCACCCGACTTCTTCGGTACCAGGTGGAGCGGAGATGACCAGGGACTTTTCGAACGTTGAGCGATTCCCAGTTGCATCATTTTGTCGAACTCCGCCTTGACGATTTTGTATTTGTCGGGGGCGAGCCGTCGTGACTTGCTGAATACGGGAGGTCCAGGTGTAGTGGCAATATGGTGCAGCGTCGTGTGTTTGGCTGGCAGGCAGATTCCTTCGGGTTTCGTCAGGTTGGGAAACTCTGCGAGGAGGTCCGACCTTGAAGAGTCGACAGGCGTAACCTTGATATCTGAAACACGATTTCTGTACTCGATAGTGACACTTTACATGGGGTCGTTAATCTAGTTGTTGAGTCGATAAGGCACCCATTCTTGAGATCAGGTAAAATGCCGAAATACGCCAAAAAGTCAGCACCGATAATTAGTTTAGTCGTGTCCGCCACTACGAAGCGCCATGTGAAGTCCCTTTTGAGGTCGAGGTTGAGCGATAGAGATATGCAGCCATATGTATTGATCGTCGATCCGTTTGCTGCAATAAGCGTATAGTTAACTCATTTCTTTGCCCCAGGAGCGAGAGACTTCGGGAATGAGCTCAGTGCCAGTATCCACTAGATATTGGATTTTGGTGGCGCGATCCGTTACGAAGAGGCAGTTTGATTTGAAAGAGGGAACGTTAGCCGCCGCTAACGATCCATCCGGGCGTTTCCCTGTAGCGAGCAAGGCGGCTTGCAAGGTTTAGCTCTGTCGCCGAATTTTTGATGATACCAGCACTTGTTGTTGTCGGGTGCTGGCGAGGTTGTTCGAGGGCGGGAGCGATGTTGAGAGTGAGAGCGAGAGCGTGCGATGCTTTGCCCCTTCAGAGCAGATGCTAGCTCGCTGATCGAAGCTTCGAGGCGGGAGAAGCGTGCTTCGAGAGCTGAGGGCGTTGGCTCCTGGACGTTGTTGATGTGCGTTGCCGGCTATGCAATCTCGTGCAGTTTGTCGATAAGGGTTGCGAGAGTGTCGAGGGCCATGTCAGCTTGTGATGCGTCTCCGTGGGCACGTTTAGGAGTATGTCCTGCACCTCAGCATCGGCCTTGGCGTCGAGATGTGACAAGGCATATTAATACCTCGTTAATTCATCAGTAATCCCGGCGAGGTGAAACTGACCTTCAAGCTGCGCGAACCACAAAGCTGGGCGTTCGGCATTGAAGGCGGGACATCGTATCAAAACGCGTTGGAGCGGCGCTCCACTGTCAGGGACGTTATCCGGCATAATAATGACACTAAATTAACACTAAAAAGTATCGAAAATTTTCAGTGCCGCACAACGTCCTTAGGTGCTCAGCATGCACCGATATTCACAAAAACTCGAACGGAGCGCGTGAACGACAACACACGAGCGCGTGGTACACAAAACCAACTCACAAATTGTACAATCGAAATGCACTTGAATTTTGCGGAATAGTCGCGGGCGTTAACGTAATGGAATTTATTATTAACGAAAACAAGAAAAACTACTCACTTGATCACTTCGGGGTCACCAGTTGTGGCGGTTAGGTGTATAGAGACACAATAATAACTCGTGGTTGTGGAATATAAAGGCGTTGTATTTATCGCAGAGAAATGTGTTTACATAGAATATATAAATCGGACTGAATTCAACTGCGCTATTCATCAGGAAGCGTGCGATTTTAAATACCTTCTGTTATGGAAGGTTCGAGAACCGTCCAGAAATCTCGTGAGGGACAAGGACAGAATGACGTCCGTCTCAAAAATGACGGTATAGAATATTCGAGACGCGTTAGTAAACTTCGAAACAAAAATTCGTTTGTGGCTCGCGCCACATTTTTTAAATTTTTTTAAAAAAATTATCAATTTTTTGTCAGTGGTCCGTTTTGCCCTAGGGTTCCGTTTTGCCCTGCGGTCTGTTTTGTCTTACCGTCCCCTACTGCAGTCCAATCTCTGTACAAGGTATACAGAGAAAAAAGTTTGTAAACTTTAAAAAAAAAAGGGTAATGTGACACAATCCCCCCTCCATTTGTTTGACCTAACAATAAAAATTTCTAGTAATTTTTTCTTAATTATTGTTAATGTATGGATGATTATGGAATGAAAGAAGTGAAAGGACCCAAATTAACCGTACGATTGGTCTGGGTTAAGATGAATCAATTTCTCTCCTCAACAACACTAAATTGTCGATATGTGAAAGCAACCGGTGGCGGTGTTTATGTTTAAAAGAACCTAAAAAACATCAACAATTCTAAGACCACGTGACTAAACTTTTTCTGACGAACATTTCCTCCGCTGTTTTTCGACTAACAAAATATCACATATTAATTGTGTCTAAAATAGCTGTGAAATCTTCGAGGATATATACTCACATAACTATTCCATTTTAGATGTTGTAATCAATCAATTAAAATCTATATATAAGATGTCAGAATTAATCACTTTTGCATCTATGGATTATATGGTCAGAAAGATTAGAATGAGGGTCAAAATAAGGGTTATATGGGGTTCATATGGGGTCATGTGGGGGTAATATGGGGATCAAATGGGGGTCATATGAGGGCCATGTGAGGTTCGTATGGGGCTCTGAAGGTGTTGACTGGAGCCTTCTTCTAAAAATAAACCTTATATCTCTGTTCATACAAGGGTTATTAGAAATTCTGCTCCGGCCACCTGAATTCAGATCAGAAAAGGATCCGTCTTTACACGGAGAGAAAAATTCAATAAAAATTACCAAAAAAAAATGTAAAAATTAAGTTTAAAAACGTAATCCGCGAGTGAAGTAAAATTCAATAAAAAGTGTGAGTCGGAGCTGAAATTGTGCGAATCGCCATATAAATTCTACGATTTGTTCTATAAAAATTGACCACTCATCTGATGACTCACCGCTGTGGGGACAACAAGTCGTTCCGTAATTTTTCCCCAACGATTGAGAAATTTTACGGAACGGAACGTAGAATAAACTCACCAGCTTCATAAAAATTGTTGAACGTTCAAGAATTTCTGATTTTGGAGGAATAATAAGTCGGGAAGTTTCTGTAAGATTTTACTTCTTTGGAAAAAATTACGTGGTAATTTCGTACTTTGTTCGATGATGAACCTGAGAATTCACTGAACGTTTCAGATTTCTTCTCTTTTATTCCTATAAAAATTGCCGGAAAATGATTCTCCATTGCGCATTACGTGGATTGTTCCATAATTTTTACAGAATATTTCTCTCCGTCTAGTGAGGTTCCACTGGTCAGGTGAAACTAGATCGAAACCTGGTGAAAAACTGATCCAGGGAGCCTATTCTCGAATTGAAATCGTACGTTCGACTTCGACAAGTCGCATGCGGCCCATAAGGCTTACCAAATGGAACGCAAGATTTCAATTCAAGAATAGACTCCCAGTGTTTAGGAGGTCAGGCATTTCAATTTGAGCAGGGCATTCTGAAGTAAACAATAGCAGATTACGACAGTCGGTTCAGAGAAAAAAAGAAAAGAAAGAATCACCGAATGAGAGGCGAGGCCCATTCGTATACGCGCCGTTCGTATTATACGATTTGTGCATTTGAATATGATTGTGACTTGAGACTAGCCTTCCAGAACGGTCACATAGATTTTATTTCGTTTATTTCTCTTCCGTTTGTTTTATGGTCTCGTTTAGTTTCGTTACAGTTTGATATTTTCATAGTTTTGTCTTCAACGATTTTTATTTGGTACAAGACTTGCTGATGCTCTTATCGGGACTCTCGATTTTTATTCAATATTGTCTCGTCTTGTCTCAGAAAATCGAAACGAGATGAGAGTTATCTTGATATTGTGCTAAGCTCTAATCTGATCGTGTTATAAAAAAAATATAACACTCGCTGAAAGGTACAATAGCTGAAATATAGTAACTTATTCGATTGCTGAATGTAAATTCACGTAACATTCTCCACAATTTTGCATATCCATCTATCAACCCGATGACCGAACGAAAATTCCGGAAACAAGGAACGACGAAGAAGACTCGTTATACCGGGTTAAACGGAAGCGCGTGCAACCCATAGGAGGTCGTGACTTCCAGCAAGCCACGGGGTGGTGGAGCCCATAGCGCAGGAGGGTAGAGAGGGCACAACGGAATGCTCGACCATTTAGAATTTAAGAAGAGGGTGGTAGAGAAACGAAAAGCCATAAAGCCACGCGACCGGAGACGCCTGGCAGGCGCGTCACAACGTCGGGACGCTGAGCGTTTTTGCCTCTCTTTCCGTCCTCCCTTTACGAATAACTAAATTTTGCCGTTCCTAGTTTAATACACTAGTGCACTGGAAATACCACGGGCAATTTTACGTCAAGAAGTGTACGCACACAAACCTAAAAGGTCACAGGCCATTAAGCCACCAGCGTTTCACCACAATAAGCACGCGATTCTCTGGCAACCGGACAACGCCAGTGGGTAAACCGCTATTAGGCAACCAATGAGCCGATTTCAGGGAAGATTTCCCGGGTAACGGAAGTCCATTAACACTTTTGCATTACACTGGGTGGTATTGAAACGAAATAGAGAATGTTTCGTTAGTTTTCTGGGTGAGTAATCTCATTGTCATGAGTTTTTTCCTAATTCTTTAGGTATGGGTTTTGGTCGTATATAGTCTTTTTCCGATATTTTTAACTGTGTCGGCATGTCTTTTTGTTTGTATGCTTTGTAGATTTCTTCAGTACTTTTTTTCTTTTGGTGAATGACTAACCGCTGTGATCATTAACTCAATCCTTACCCGTCGTGAGAGCATGCCAGACTCGAAGCACTTGTAGGGATTATTTGGTTTGAATGGAAAGTTAGTTAATTTGATGGTTGAATAAACAGAGTATTTATGCAAAAA
Organism: Diachasma alloeum; assembly: GCF_001412515.2. Lineage (NCBI taxonomy): Eukaryota > Metazoa > Arthropoda > Insecta > Hymenoptera > Braconidae > Diachasma > Diachasma alloeum. The sequence goes on from NW_021681562.1 coordinate 53,019, forward strand.
AGGGGAATATAGGTATTACTTAAAAGTGTTACTACAATGGTTTTAGTGTTTCTCGATTCGCTTTCAATAGATTGAATATTAATAAAAAGAATATTTTAATGAACGACATGGAACGACGAAGAAGACTCGTCATATAGTGTTGAACGGAAGCGCGTGCAACCCATAGGAGGTCGTGACTTCCAGCAAGCCATGGGGTGGTAGAGCCCACCCCGCACGCAATTAATGCGTGTGTTCAACATGAAAATACTTCGTTCCTGTAAGTGAAAATCATCGCAGCTTAAAATGACACATTAGTATTAGGTTAAATTCATTTTCCAAAAAAAAGTAAACTACATTTATTCATCAAAATAATCTCCATCATTTTGAATGACCTTCAGCCATCTGTTAGGTAGAATTAGAAGGCATTAATTCACGGATGCCTTCCGCAAAGAAAGTTTCATCTTACGAGGTGAGGGAATTATCGACCCATTTTTGCACTTCTTCAAATGTTTTGAGTCGCACATCAGTCAATTCGTATTGCATCTTCCAAAACAAGTGAAAATCAGTTGGAGCTAAGTCTGGTGAATACACCGGGTGTGGCACAACTTCCCATCCAAGAGCCATTAACGTATCTTTTACCGGTTTACCCACATGAGGCCTGGCGTTGTCATGGAGCAATTTTACTGGACGTTTTCCTTTGCCAGTAAATGGATGTTTTGTTCAATTTCTTGATTCAATCTTATTAATTGTTGACGACAGCAATCGGCAGTAACTGTCTCGCCAGACTTCAAAAGTTCATAATGCAGTACGCCTTTCATATCCTACCCTATACACAGCATGATCTTCTTACAGTGAATCTTGCGCTGCAGTGTCGATGTCGTCGGCTCGCCGGGGTTAATCCAACGATATTTGCGTTTTGGATTATCAAAATAAATCCACTTTTCATCGCCGGTCACAATTTTCCACAAAAAAGACTTTCTGTGTTGCTTATTATAAAGATTCAGATATATGTCAACTCGGCTAGCTTTATTTTCTTGAGTCAAAAAGTGTGGCACCCACTTTGTTCCTTTTCGAATCTTTCTCATTGCGTTTAAACGACATTTTATTTGTAGGAATCTGCCAAGTCATGGTAAAAAATCCGATTTTTTGTAGATTGTTCTTAGCCGATGGCTATTTTCATGAGAAGAGAGCGATCGAGTGAGGTCCAAGACAGAGATTTTAAGTACAAAAACGTACTTTTGTTGCGTAATTTTCGTAAAAACTTGTTTATGATGATTGGGTGGTATCCAGGAGGTAACATGTCCTTTACACGGCACCAATTGTAAGAGGGAAGTACTTTTACGAGTCAGAAGATGATGTAGAATGTTTCCATACCATCATTATTTATTTATATCCATTTATTTATATTTTATGGGCTTTTGTACTTTTCACGTACAAAATCCAAAAAACCGCGGGAACCTGCAATACCGATAGGGGGGACCCCTAAGCTCTACGTGCGACGGGTTCCGTTACCCCTTAAGGGAAATGAGTCTTTTTTTCCATCGTCTACAAGGAATCATAAACGGTTAGAATGGGTCCTTCGAGGTGTTTCAAAGATGTGACGAGGTCAGATTTTTTATTCACATTAAACATATTTAATTACGTCATTCAATTGCCATCGGCCAGTGAGCGTTGAAATCGAATTTTGAGGGTAATACCGCCCGGCATGAGTCCAATACCGCCCACCTTGTTTTGATTACTTTTTTTTGCAATGCAGACCAACTGTTATAATTTTTCCTATTTTCATCCTTCGTTTCCATTCTTTGGCTCGATTTTGAGAAACAGTTCACGTCAATAATAATAAATTATCCTGAATTTACCCGATGTTCCAGTGGCCACCGACCACTCCAAACAATCGAGCTGTCTCTCGACCGCCCTCTAGCTGCAGAGTTTAGCAGCTCTATAGAAACTCTGGTCGGCATTAGCGACAAACTCTGGGCGGAATTACCCACAAACGCGGGGGCTGATAAAATAGCCAATAATAACTGATGAAGATATTTTTCTTTTATCGAAAAGGTCGCAATGGATGTGGAACTGTGTAACGAATTCAATTACGGACCAACTGAAAATTTGAAAAATCTTAAATTCTAAGGTCGAAATATTGTAAGAATTCAGTAGAAAATGATTTAGATTTTTTTTGACGATGTTTCCACGGGAGTAAATTGAAAATGTCTGTTGAAGTTACTTGTTATCAAATATTTGCATAATGAAAAAAGAAGAAAAAATTCTCAACCAATCCAGAGCAATACGGGTGGGCGGTATTGACCCCTGGGCGATACAGGCACCAGCTACCCTAGGCGATATATGCAACACGTCCAAATATCGGTGCAACATCGGGCCCCAATTGAAGGCCGAATATCGGCCCCGCGATTAAAGACCATACATCGATCCAAAATTCGCTCGCCGAATATTGGCTGATGATTGGCCTTCATTCGCAGCCAACGTAATACTCGTAGGCTATTTTTTGATTGAATATCAACTTTCTTGGTGGGAGATGAGGAATGGGCCAAGATTGGCCGAGGCTGGGCGATTTGTAGGCTATAGCACCGAGCCATCCTCGGTTTACCCTGAACCTTTCGTCATCTCCGACCAGGGTTATCATTGTTATTTTTTGTAAACTTGAAAAATTCAGAAGCATGCCGACAGTTAACAGATCAGCCGGTCAAATTACAGTCAGTTATAATTAGATCACGTATTCATTATTATCGTCATTTATTACGATCACATGAATTCATTCTTAACCCATCAATTTATCAGAGCTATTATTGAATTAATGGCTGATAATTGCATTGATGGATACAGAGAAGGCTGGGTGAACACCCCATAGCATTCCTAATCCCAAAAGAAATGTACCATTATAAAATGTTTCCGATGACTGAATCGACCGCGCGCCCGATTCCGAATCAGAAAAACCCTGGATCGAATCACAATAGAGTCAGATTTTTCAAATGCTCAATTTCAATGTATTTCAATTAGAGATGCGCAATCAGAAGCCACAATGACAACACTGACAATTTCTTTTTCTCATTATTTTTGATAAATTAAAGACCCCTTTACCTCGTATACACTACCTAGAACAGAGAGATTTGTCGGCGTGAATCACTCCATTCTTCGACGTGAATCAATCCGTTTTTTTGACTCGATTGAAGCCAATGTTGGCTTGAGACATTTCTTCTTGAAATAATCCACTTTCCTACTTATATTTTCTACATTAGATTTCACGTCTTGAACTATAATTGTAGTCGATTAATCGAAAATCGATTAGAATCAAGTCGACGTCGATACTTTTTGTCTGGTGTGACTTATGCAATCAGAAAATTCATCACCCTGCAAGAAAATTAATTGCCCATCAAATCATCTCCACTCAATCCCCAACCCAAGACCGAGAAGTCGAACAAGCATAACACGCATGTAGCGTTCCAGGTCAGTGCGGCGAACCCCGTCCAAAAGGATTGCATGTATTTTCTCTTTTATTGCAACGAATGGGATATTACCCGCGGATGTGGTGGCTCTCCAACCTCTGGTCGTCATATATACTCCACAACATATAACTATAAAGAGAAGTGGGTAGGTTGGGGTGCATGGCGACCCGGTTGCGCGCGGGCGGCTGTCGCCATAATCTGTTTATAAAACAATTTGCGAGCCAAGTGATGCGTGAGATACAATATATCTGCAAACATTGTTAGCATCGGCTCGATGAGGATTGTGGGTAGAAAAAAGAGAGGGGTGGACAAAGTCGGTGGCAATCCCTAGAGGAGGGAGAGAAGTGTATGTGCCTCGCGTGATCACTCGTTCACTGGTTCATCCGAGATTCAATAAGGAAGAAGTCTCTCTGGACAACTGATAGAGCATTTCCACTACTTCGCTTTTGGTCTTTTCACTTCAAACCACATAATTAAATCGCTCTTCTACCCCAGATCATCGACTTTCAACAATTGAATTTGTTCTGACATTTTTTACTCCTCTATTTTTTTTTCTTAGGATGACATCTGTCACGTGGAACGTAACCTTCAAAACTGAGTTTTCAGTCGAGCGATATCTGACTTTGGGTGGTTTATTCTGATCAATCAGGGGCAATAGTAGATTTCATTAGGCCTCGCCTTCGGCTTAGATTATAAACTCACATTCTTCAGCAGAAAATCGACATAATCATAAATTTTAAATATAGTTGAATTTTGAATAAGTCAATTGTTAAGATTACTCAACAATTTTTAAATTAAATTAATCATCAATTGAATATTGAAAATCCGAATTATTTCATCAATCAATAATTGACTTCGGAAGATTGATCATTACTTGGCTAATCGAAAATCCTTTTTATGAAATTTAGAATTATTTACTCAATAGTCAATTGACCATTCCATATTGTCAATTAATTAGTTCGTAGTCAATGGAAATTTGAAATTATCGCATATTCTATTATTTTTTAAATTCAATACTATCTGTAGCTATTTATATATGCCTGATATTTGGGATCTTTTCTGAATATTTAATCAGAAATTTATTAAATTGAAAATTAGAGTAAGTTGTGAAATTTCCTTCTTATGTAGAATTAAATTGACACTTATGAATTTTACTATAGTCGATGACTGATGTCAATTTTTCATTTCTACATTTTTATTGTAAGCGTGCATTAACCTTTGCCAAAATTATTTCATATATGACTGATTTGTGCAATTTTTTTATTTGCGTCTCGCTGCGTATGATGTCAGGCTTTCTAATTAATCCTAAAATGTTATTTTTTTACGTAATAAAACTGTCACGTATCACCGAGCATATTTTTTCAAACGTGAAAAATGAATGGAAATAAACAGAGCAAAAAGGGAGGAAAAATATTTGAAAAAAAGCTGGGGAGGGTATATTCTGCTTGGTGACAAACAAAATAAAACACTGCTCGTGTGTACGTGAATGTGTGTATGGAGTGTGTGCATTGTGATCCGACGGTTAATAAACGGTACCAAATGAACGTCATGTGAACTTTATACCACTCCCTACCACCACCGATACTCCCTCTTGTCAGTTTACGTGTTACAGGCTATGGTACAGTTATTCCAGTCGTTATTTTTGTAAATTAGAATTAGCAGTTTTACGGGTGATCTCTCGTGCAAATTGACAAAAAAAGAGAAAATGAAATTTTAATCACCGTTTTATAATTGGAAAGAATGCAAATAAAAATGTCATGAATGTATCACAAATATTTGCACTGCATATCCTTCGAAAATAAATTATTCTCGCATAGAATAGTCATATGGCGCAAAACAAGGGAAGACAAGACAATTGTTGAGGAAATCATTTTGGGCTTGATAAATTAATTAAACCGATTAAATGTTCGTTTTTTTTTTGCCGACTTACACGATTCTGCTATTTCAAATATGCTCATTTTCCTACAACATCAAACACGATTAATTCTTGGATTCGATTGGAGTTGAAGAAATGAATATTTTGATGAGCACGATTTTGGATTACATCAATTTGGCAAGCTTAGGTTTTGTTTCTCCCTCCTAAATTACACTATTGATCTGACTGCTTTTCATAATTCACGCTGAATGAGTCAGATTTTAGTGAGCAATGAAGCTAGCTTTTAGAGCAAAGAAACTAGTATTTATCACATAACTATACATTTTAAGTGAATTGGAGGACTGCTCAATGTTGTTATAGTCTAACTAGGGAGCTACGCCCCGTGCTCGCTCCGCTCGCCAACCCCCATATGATCCCCATATGACCCCCACGATACTTACTTTGGCCCCTGTGACCCTTATCTGACGCTCGTGACCTTTATTCTGTGAATTATTTTTTCAGCAGGCTATGAATGAATACGTGCATGTTTAATGTAATAAACTTCGATTTTATCAAGACGATTCGTTAAACCCATGTAGAGACATTACTTAGGTGTCGCCTCTTCGATACGAAAGATTGGCAATAAATCAATCATGATCTTTCCGTTTAGACTATTATAATACCGCGTGCAAATGTACGTGTACTTCATATATGCAATATCCGTAGATTCATCGAGCATAAGGGCGTGCGGTTTACTACCGATTTTCTTAAGGATAATCAGGCGAGCTGAAAGGGTTGGAAAAAAAGCAGCCATTTTTTTCTTTTTTTTACGTATTCTTTAAATGATGGAAAATGTGTGTGCAAAGTTGCAGACTGCTGGGAAGCATGGTTAATTGATTATGAATTTTTGAAAAAGTGGTCATTTAACCTATGATCTTATGGAAATCACCGAAAAAACTGCAAAACCCCGGAAAAAATGCAGCCAAAATCATGAAACTTTAGACACATTTAGAACATGTGATCAATGATTATTTGAGTGAAAACGATTGTCGCCTAGGAGCATTGTTCATTAATAACAGCGAAAAAAGTACGGAAAAATGAAATTTCTGCGCACGCAGCGCAAACGAGCAGCAACGTTCCAAGTACCGATCGGGTGAGGATAGCGCGGTCCATTTAAACGTCTCTTCAAAGAGAGATGATAAAGCATTGTGATTGGAGCTCCCTTGAGCCGGTGGTACCAGCTCCTGGTGAAAAAAAAAACTACCGACAATGTTGCCACTTTTTCACATGGATTAATATTTTTTCATTTATAAAAAAAAACAATCTGAAAACCATTCAATGCGTGGAACAGATACAAATAAATTTGATTAGCTCCAAAAATAATTTTTAACCGGAGATACTCCCTAATATTACCTGAATTTTGAATCCGAATGGGAAAAATTTCTTTGTTCAGCGATTTGTTTTCTGCAGGAAATCAATAGAAACCCCTCCGCCTCGCCTCCTACATTTCCTCCTCGCTCGATTATCTTTAATAAGATCGTCCAGAATAGCCGGTGCAATAACGTGAATTAATTGATTTTTTTGCAATCAGTTACGCGTATTGCATTAGGGGAGGGCAAGACAAAACGGACTAGGCGGGCAAAACGGACCGCAGGGCAAAACGGACCCCTAGGCCAAAACGGACCACTGACAGAAAATTGATAATTTTTGTTTTTGCTTTCGAATGCAGCCAATTCGAAGTCATTTGTGGTTTGAGGTGATTAGCAAAGCTGACCAAATTATGGTTCAATGACACTTGTCTATAACACCCCTGTGACGGTTACGATCCAAGAAACTCGCTTTTAATTCAACACATTTCTGTGTTCCTGATTTGAAGAAAAGAAAATAAAACAAAAATTACCAATTTGCTGTCAGTAATCTGTTTTGCCCTCCTAATCTGTTTTGCCATACCCTCCCCTATTTTTTAAAACTTTCTTTATCATTATCAGAATTGTATAGAAATGCGTAGAAAAAGTGGCAATGTCGCACGAAGTGGCCATGTCATTTTTCGTCACTCGGCCCGATAAACGGCGCTTACTCGGGCTCTGTCGAGAGGGGGTAAAGAGAGTTTACCGCGGCACTTGAATAATCGGTGCTCCAAGGAGGGTAAATGAGACGCTCGGTGCTCCAAGGAGGGTAAATCTCACTTACCCATCCTAGGAGCGATAAAGTGGGCGTCACCATGTGCCCTGACGTTCCCCCCACTTGGGCATGCGCTCTGCGTTCGGGTAAACGTATAGTCGGATGAGCTGTACAGCGCCTCTAGCGGCCTTCTCTACAACTTAACCCACTAGTGGTAGCCATGTTGTTGTGTGTCATTGAGAAGATTTATCATTAGAAAAAAGTCACTCTCCGAGTTTTTGTTCAATTTAAAGTTGATATTTTTGTTCAAAAAACAACAATTTCTAAAATATCAGTATTTATAACGTCGACTTCTGTTCTTAATAAAAGAAGAAAAATTGAACAGCTGAGTATCTTCTTTTATCTTTGATATCTGTTCTTATTTTCTATTTTTTATGCAATTTTCTTTTCACAGGTCCAAAATTACCGTCATCAACCTACTGTTTTTGGATATTTTGGCGGACTTTACTAGTTATTTATTTTCGCATCAACTGATATTGATTTTATTTCGATTTATTTTTTTCTATTGCTTTTATTTTTTTCTTCAGTGGGGGGGGGCTTCGCCCCCCCCCAACCCCCCCCACCAGGGGGACTTCGTCCCCCTGGACCCCCTCCCGCGCCCACACCCGCGTCGGGCCTTCGTGACGAAAAATAGTATATGCCATTCGGGCGATAGCGTTGGTTTGTGAGTCGTGTGGAGTTTGCAACACTCGGCATGGCAAGCGTCCGACTCGGATCGCCTTCGGCGATCCTCGTCTCCTGCTTGCCACGCCTCTTGCTGCAACTCCACACTCCTCACAAACCGCCGCTTATCGCCCTCATGACATAATGTACTATTTCCAAACTGGTAGTCCTGCAGAGCATTCTACTCGATTCAAGTGTATGGTGTATAACCTATGCAATCCCATGTGGCTCCACGTTAAATCCATTGACAATGATAAAAACAAATAAAAAATGGATCTGTTACCTCCAATTAAAAATGTTAAACGTTGGAACGGTAAACTAGTAACGGACGCAGTGTCCATTTTACGTATGAAACAATCTGGAATAGAATAGAAGAAAGGCCGATGACGACGATGCGGGCCATGGGTACACGAGAAAAAATCACGTTGCATTGAGGAGCGAAAATAATAAACGTATAAAAAAATTGTAGACACCAATTCGATATTTTTTTGATACAGTCAGTATTCTCCGTAAAATTTACACCGAATAACTAGAAGATTCATACCGACGTTTAAATTTCGCGCCAATGCGGTCGGGAGCGACATTGTCCCATCTCATGGTGGAGTAAACGAGAAACCGCAGAAAACGACAATTTCAGACTTTATTTTTCAGTACTTCTTGGTTAAAAGACCTAGAACAGTTTTAAAAGACACATAACAATGATATCACGATTTACTTTTTCGAAAGTAAGAACTTTGAAAAATTTTGGAAAAAATTCCAGTCAGATATTTCTTCCCTGGATTTTATAATTTTTTTTCATTATTTTGACTTTCTACATGAAACACCTTAAGCGATTAAGGAAAAATTACTTGTCTCAAGTAAGTATGTTTAAAATAGTAATTTTATTCTCAGTGTATATTCGTGGAATTAAGTAGCGGTTAATTAAGCCTGGGACACGAGTGGAGACCAACGCTTGGCCGAGATTCGCGCTCAGACCTGGTTCCATTTTATCATCCTAGGTTTCAACCAAGTTCGGTGTAGTCACGGCTGAGAAACAGGCCCCAAACTCCGGCAGCCCGACCACCGTGCTTCAACCGAACTCGACCTGTTTGTTTTTTTCTAACTGCACAGGGAACATGCAGCGATAATGGAATTTCCACAGTCAATTTTTGGGGTTATTACCAGACATATGAAAATTCTTCATTATTTTTTCTCTAATTCAAATGTGCCAAACATAGTTGAGAATTCTGTCAACAATGGAAGTATATCTCCTCCGGCATAAAAAATGTAGATAATGATGATTATATTCCACCCGTTAAGTACATTTTTATTAAACTTCTGTAATTCCTCTGAAGATGAAAGGTAAAAAAAACGTTGACGCGTTCATGATACTATTTGGGGTGTCTAAAGTGGGTGGATTCATCGACGTTCCCGGTCCACACTCAGAGTCCCGGCCTAAAAAAGTGCAAGGGTAGCTTCTGCGCCACGTGACGGCTCGTGTCGCAACCGGCCGAGCGCTTACAAAAGGAAACGATGCTTATATGTAGAAAATGTGCGACGGATTGACGAACGATCAGACTCAATGCATAAGGGGTGAAGGAGTGGGGCACGGGAGATGCCTTGCGCTCGCTCTGACTCGAGGCAGACAAAGATAACGAGCGATCGCTATATGTAATTCGATTCGATATCGTGAATTAAAGTTATGATTCCAACTGGCAATAATATACGAGCAGGTCTTACTGTTGATACGGAAGAGAGATGGGAAATATGAATGGACACGTGGCGGTAGTGTCGACGCCAATTATGATGCCCGATTTGCCAAGGATCACTGACGGATGACTTAATTTTTGCCGATCATATTTGAGGGAAGAACTGAGAGCGAGATATGGTCCAATCGTCATTGAGATTTGTTTTATCGAATGGCGCGTCTAATTCAATTTGATGTACTATCTCCGAGGAAATTAGATGTTTGAATAGGGGGAAACTTATCTCAGTTTTGCAAAAGCTCTAGTGTAAACAAATTACTTCACCGACAAAAAAATCATGAAGTCAACGAACTCAAATCGATATGAGTGAGACTAAATCCCGTCGCGAATCCACTTATTTCATGCGTTTATTCGATGATTTCAATGCACTCTCATTCAAAAATGTTGAAACCAACATAACGACTTGATTCAATTCGGACGGTTGATTGCAGTAAATTTGTCGAGTCGATTTGCGGTGAGTTGGTATACCGAAAAAAAAGTACTGTTTCAAGTCGACGTCGGTTTGATTCTAATCGATTTTCGACTTAGTTGAAGCCGAGTGACTCGGACTACACCAACCCGGATTCCGAGTTGTTAAGTCGAAAAGCAGTTTATTTCAAGTAGAAATGTGACAAGCCGACGTCAGTTAGAATCAAGCCGAAAAATCGGTTTGAATCAAATCCAAAAATCGGCTTGAATCAAACCGAAAAACAGAGTGATTCACACCGAAATTCTGTCTGTTCCAGGTAATAGATAGCGACTTGATTCAAGTTGATTTTTCGGTCTGATTCAGGTCAATTTTTCGGCTTGATTCAGGCCGATTTGTCGGCTTGATTCTAGTCAAATTGACACTTGGTCTACACAGAGAGAAAAAGTGGATTAGGTTTAGAAAAACGTTTCTAAATTTAAAAAACCGTGATTTCTAACTTTCAGTTTTCTAAAATCTAGAAGCTTTTTTCCAAGTTTTAGAAAAACATCGTTTAAAATTAATGATCAAAATAGGGATTAATTTCAAATGAAAATATACTTAATTTTAGAAAAAATATTTTTTTAAATCTAGAAAATTTCTTTAATTTTTGAGGGGGGATTTCGCCAAAAGGGAGCGAGGGGTTGTGAATTTCTTTTGGTTGTGAAGTGAGAAATCACAACCAGAAAATTGAGTCGGTGAGTTTTTCTAAAATACCTTCGAAACCAAGGGAGATAGCGAATTTTTACGAAAATTTGAGGGGGTGGCGAGGGGGAGGTGTGCATTGAGAATTCACAACCGAAAAAATTCAGTCGGTGAGTTTTTCCAAAATATCCCCGTAACTAAGGGAGATAGCGAATTCTTACAAAAATTTGAGGGGGAGGGGGTTGTGAATTGAGGATTCACAACCAAAAAAATTGAGTCGGTGTGTTTTTCAAAAGTATCTCCGAAACTAAGAGAGATAGCGAATTTTTACTGAAACAGCCTCCTCTCCAATTTTCGTAAAAATTCGTTATCTCCCTTATTTTCCGGGATATTTTTGAAAAACTCACTGACTCAATTGTTTTGGTTGTGAATACTCAATCAACAACCCCCCTCCCCCTTTTGGCAAAATTCCCCCTCAAAAATTGAAAAAAATTATAGATTTTAGGAGATATATTTTCAAAAATTTAGTATATTTTGGTTTTGAATTAATCCCCATTTTGATTATTAATTTTGAACGATGTTTTTCTAAAGCTAATCCACTTTTTCTCTCTGTGTACTTCAACAACCTTCCTCCCCCATATATAAGACTACCTCCCCCATATGAAATCTAGATAAGACCCCGATTTAGAATCCTCACCCGTTAACAAAATTTCCCTTTTACACCCCCGCGTATAAAAAACTCTCGTCATTGATGAAACCCTTTGATGAATTAAGCTCAAGAATCGACTTGAATCAAGCCAAAAATCAATTTGAATCAAGCCGAAAATCGATTTGAATCAAGCCGAAAATCGACGTGAATCAAACGGAAAAATTGGATTGAATGAAGCCGAAGAAACGGTTTAAATCAAGTCGAAAAATCGACTTGAATCAGACCAATATTCTGGTTTGTATCTGTCCGAGTTCGACTTGATTCATGCCGTCAATTCGACATAAAACAAGTCGGTGCCTGGCATGATTCAGTCTGACTTGATTCAGACCAACTTTTTTTGGGTGTATACTTCATTTAAGATAGGGAAATACATAAACTTTATGAAAAAGTGTTTTTGGTTCCGGTGTACTCATATAAAGACATTCAATAATTTATATAAAAATTCAAGAAAAAGGACATAAGAATACGTTAAAAACTGATGAAATATTACAACAAAATAAACCATACATATGACATATAATTCCTATCCAATTCTTCTGAATTATTCCCATCAACAATATCGTTACAAAAAATGAAATAAAGTGGACAGGTTCGTAATTAATGGATGAAGGGGCGGGCATTTTATTAATTAGTAAAGGAGACTGACATAAATATTTGCCAGCAGAACACCAAAAAAATGAATCAGTTAGCTAGATGACAGTCGTCTCTTAATAATCTTGATAGTCCTCCCTCTTATTACACAGCCAACAATTTACAGTGAATTTTGATCCTGAGTCAACACCAAAATGAATGACAATGAGTCCACACCATTTTTTGGTGTGAATGCACGGAGTATATCAATTCCGAAGTTGAGTAATAAATGGAGTAAAAATTGGCACCCCCACGGTATCAATATGAATTCCAAAAAGAAACCCTCCAAGAAAAGTCGGGGTTTCAAAGGGGGATACGCAACAATATTAATCATGTCAGATTCATTCTAAAATTCTAATTAAAATGTAGCAAATCACTGACATAAGAAAAAATAATGACTTTCAAAAACATCACACAAAAATAAATTTCAATCAATACATTTTTTTCTCATAAAAACCGATGTTTCCTACCTTTTCAGATCATAGGGGTAAATAACTTCTGCATAAATTCTGTACGTTCCTCCATAAAACTCTCGAACCATTAATACTATTTTCATATTATACCCATAAAAGACTGCAAAATTGCCTATCAAAGAGTTGACGGAATTATTAACATATTCTGCCAAAAAACCCCGGAGATTGCCAAGTAACGAGGCGCGTGTCACCTCCATGTATGCTCGTGACCAATTCTCACCCCTAACCAGCTAAACGGCGTTACGCACGATTTTCACCGCGTGGGCCACCGTATAAACTCATCGATCTACCCTCACACACAATTTGCATTTCGTAATGAACTGAAACATGCCATCCAGTACATATACATACCCCCTTCTATGCCCCTTTTGGTCCCTCTGCAGTCTTCTATGAAACTGCGATCAAATACTGCCAAAATTCGATATCATTCACATGAAAAACTGGGGAAACATCACCCCCTGCTGAGGGTATTTTATATTTTCCTACGTATATTTCAATCGTTTTCTCCTAGAGAGAATAGCGTCAAAAAAGAGAGTCAACCGTATATATATATATATATATATATATATATATATATATATATATATATATATGAGATGTGTTGCACTATTATATACCCTTGCATATATCCAATAGCATCATATATCTGACATATATGGACAATATATGATGCATACTATTCAGTATGGTGTATAGATTAATTCTCGACCTTTTTTCGACAATTCTGACATTTATTTATAAAAAAATGAATACAGATCTAATCTTGAAAATAATTACCGTCACTGCACGCATTTCTCCCATCTATCGGGCAATTGTCGGATTCCGGCTCGGAAGAAAGATAATGGTTTTGACTGGATAAAGTCATCAATGCTCTGCCAGACTTCTTCAGGAGATCGAAACTGGGTATCCACCAGGTGATGTTGTAGCGCCCGAAAAAGGTGATAGTCAGAAGGCGCAAGGTCTGGAGAATACGCCGTATGTGGGAGAATTTCCCAGACCAACGTGGAGATAACTTTCAGGGTTTCTTTTGCCGTGTGTGGCCGCACGTTGTCCTGCAGCAAAATCACTTGCCTCGTATCACTACCAGTAAAAGGTCTCTTTTCCTCAATAGCATCACTCAATTTCACCAGTTGGTCCTGATAACGCTCAGCAGTGACGGTTTCCTCCTGTTCGAGTAGTTCATAATAGATTACACCTTTGGAAACCCACCAAATACACAACAACAATTTTTTCCCGTGAATGTTCGACTTTGCAGTAATCGTTGACGGCTCCCCCGGATAAACCCACGACGTTCGCCTCTTAGGATTCCAGATTTATGACTCCAGTCATAATTTTATGTAAAAAGTCTTTTTGTTGAAATCTGGTCAATAGCCACATTGCAATTTCTGAGGTAAGATGATGGGGCACCCAACGACCTTCCTTCTGTATCCTCCCAATTCTTTTTAAACGCACCGAAATAGCTGGGTGAGTCACTCCAAGAGTATCAGCAAGCTCCTGTTGTGTTTGACAGGGATTTTCATTGAGTAAGTTGTCCAACTCCTCGTTCTCAACTTTTTTTGGTTGCCCAGGACGTTCCTCATCCTGGAGATCAAAATTTCCAGTCCGAAATTTTTTACATCACTTTTTACATGTGCTATAAGATACAGCACTCCTACCCAAGGCCGAACGAATCATTTCTTGTGCTTCTGCGATAGTTTTTCCGAGTTGGAAGGTAAAAAGAAGGCAGTGCCTCAAGTGCTACTTGTCGAACGGCATTTTTATTCACTACGTTTTTTGAGGTTGTGTTAATCACACCACAATCGGACTTAAGTAGTTTGATAGTTCACAGATGACGCTTCAAAACGCCGTTCATTGCGAGGAATTCGTTTAATTCAAATAGGTGTTCTGGTCAATTTAACCTAGGGGCCGAGAATTAATTTGTACACCAATAAGTGGCATATATTTTGCATATTTATGAAATACTTAGTGACATATTCCGAGCATATATATTATGTATATTTAAAGTACTAGTCACATATTTCAAACACATACCATGCATATTCAACATATATAAAAGCGGCAAAAAATTTATTCGAAACAGATGAGCAAAGTATGTGGCATATATGCTCATATAAGTCAAATATATGTGACCTATATTTTTTTATTTTATAAATATATTTAACACATATATTTATTTCCAGACGGGCTTAATCTATCACCTTCTGTCATTTCGGAAGTAGAATCATAATTCCATCACTGTCAAACTTCTGTGGTTACTGACTGAAATACAAGGTGATAAGTAATTTTCGTGAGGCTCGATTGAAATTAATTAAATAGCTGTGTAGATAAATGGTGGGGGAGAACGTGCCTGGACCAACGAAAAATGTAAACATCTTCAACCTTAACTCAACATGTGAAAAAACGGGTTCAAATACTCTTTTTACTATTTAGCGTACTATCTCTAAGTATAGATATCTAATTCTTCTCACACACCACCGACGAGTGTAAATTAATGCTTGCTTATAATTAGACGGAAAGATAAGGTCAACGCCGAAAACCCAACTTCTGAACTGAGAGAAATGCCACAGACGAAGGAGAATCCAGAAGCCAAGAGCAAACATTGCGGTGTGTCATCAACATGAAGACAGTATATGAAGAACCACTCCAAAGCTCACACCCGAGTTCGATTAAGATGATTATCAGGTATGAGGTCAGGAGTTGCGGAGGATCATGATTTGTCCATTATCCCGACTAAAAAAATCGTAAAGCTGACTTGATGTCATACCAGGCCCAAGTACCACACAAGTACGGCAGCCTGAAATCAGGCATGCTTAATCAGATACGAATATGCGCCGTATCTGGCTTGCCGGCTTCCGGCAAGCCGTATGTGCTATATGTACCTGGCCCTGATTGATGTGAAATACGGGTAGCCGGCCTTTGCCAAGCCGTATTCGTTGTATGTCAGGCCCTGTTGCACTCCGAGTAAGGCTTGCCGGAGAGGGTAAACCTCAGACAAACTCGATTCGGCCCTGCTCAAATGCGAATCCGGCTTGCCGTCCTCCAGCATGCCGTACTTTTCGCCTATCAGGGCCTGAGCTATTTCAATTAAGGCTCGCCGGTATCCAGTAAACCTCAAACCCGCTTGGTCAGGCCCTGCTCAACTGGAAATACGCTTTGCCGGGCTCCGGCATACCGTATACATCATACACTTGGCCCTAATCTATACGGAATAAGGCAAGCTCATTGTGTATGGCGAATGTTAAGCGAAAGTGATCACGTCTTGCCCTTATGAGTCTAATCAACCGTATAGGTCAAGACTAATAATTAGAATAATTCCATGAGAGTTTGTTCTTCACATTTCACTGAAGAGGATTTCTTTTTGCCATGTAGGTAAAAAAGTGATTTCCAATATTAGCTTGGAAATTTATAAATTGAAAAAAATGTGACAAAATATATTACTGATTACTTGGATTACAGCCAGAGCTCAACATTACAATTCAGTAATTACTCACCTGAAGAGAACAAGTGTTCCTTCACTCAATCTGCCTTCTCAATCACTCAAAAGCAATCGGAATTGTGACGAGAAATTCCATGACAACTCTCGAGCGGAAAGGAGACGTAGGAGATCGTTGCAAAAACACTGTGCCACTGATAGATACAGAGGGAGTGACAGAAACAACAGACAGTGGAAAATGCTGATGAAAATTCACGAGAGATCGAGGGAGAAGAAAATGATGGACCTGTTTTGACACCTATTGTAGATGAAAGATTATCGTTGGCTTCGAAAATGTTGAGGGACATAGGAATACAAGTTGGAGACAGCTTCGAGGGGGAACCAATACACGCTCCGAAGAGCTATTCACAAATAGGAATTCAAGTGCAAAGTGATCTGGTCATTTCAAAATTGACAAGTTTTATTACCAACGATGCTGAATTGAGTACACTTATAGGAATAAATAGTTAGTTTTAAATTGTTGGATACGATAGAAGAATTGGTGAAAAAGGTAGAAGGATCATCTCATACAAGCACCAAATTATCTCTCAGAGAAACAATAATAATGACTTTTATGAAATTCAAACAGAACTCGTCTTACGCCATGTTGGCGATTTTATTCCGTTGTTACACAGCCGACACTTGCAAGCAAAAAATTGTTAACATGATAGATTTACGTAACATTTGTTCGAAACCGAGCATTTTTTGGCCCAGCAAAGAGAACATCTTAAAAAATTTGCCATCGTCTTTTAAGGGTTTAGATGTGAAGGTTGTTGTGGATTGCACAGAGACTAAAATACAGAGGCCTTCGATCCAAATTCAGACATTCAAATTACAAGACTACGTATACGATAAAATTCATGACTAGTGTAACCCCACCTAGGTTAATTTCTTTTGTGAGTGAAGCTTATGGTGGAAGAGTCTCTGAAAGTATAATATAGTTATATTATAATATAATATAATTTTCGAACAAAGTGGAATCTTAAAAAAATGGATAAAAATGACGTCATCGTGGCCGATAAGGGGTTTACTGTGGAAGATCTCTGCAGAAGAAATGATGTAACCCTTCTTACGCCCTTTTTTCTCAGAAATAAAGTGCAATTTACGAAATCAGAGGCACTCACAAATCGCAAGATTGCCAGGGCACGAGTACATGTGGAGCGAGCTAACTCGCTTAGATTTCCATCATTTATTGTTCTCGAGCTTCCAAGAAAATAATCGTACAAATTTTAACTCACATAAACAGTTCGATCAACAAACGAAGTCTCAATTTGTTATTCTTCTTCTGCGTTTTTGTTTTCTCTTTGAGATGCATGATGAACCATTTTATTAAAATATAGTTTTTTAAACGAATGTAATAATTTTGTTGCATATTCTAGTTTGAATTCAATTGGAAAAGAAATAAATTTAACATCAAATGGTGCATAAACAATGAAATCTGTAACAACCAAATTCAATACAGCCATACCTATAGGTACCTGCGCAAAGTATGAATGAGATTCTTTCAAAACATAATCACCATGTTTAGAACTAACCACTTGATGGATTTAATAACATCACTTAGTTTTTGTTTTTTACCAGCATACGGACATTTGATTTCAATCGATTTCACTGGTTTGTCCTCATTAAAAATGATTCCATCGGGGGAGTATCCAAGCCATGGGTTCTCAGGTGAAACAATAAGACCAGTCTCTACAATTTTTAGTGGCAGAATTGTTTTTTCATAGGCTTTGTGTGCCAGTATCTCATTGTCTATACCGTGCTTCATATAACAATTACTGAGTTGCTTAGGATAGAAATAATTCATTGATTTTTTCTCCCAATCTGGATTCTTATTTTTTCCATAAGTAAATATTCCATACGCAACGCTCTCTGTAATTCGAAATTGTCTTTCCTTCATTCAACCTGAGTAATACTGTATGCTTTCCCTACAAATCACTAAGATATTCCTCTCAAGTCTACAGATAAACTTTTTACAACATTCTTGGAGAGAATCGACATTCAACTTTTCGAAATAGGAACTGCGAAGATTCTTGGTTGTCGAAGAGAGCTCGAATTTTCGAAGCATCAGTCATCAATTCATTATTATTAGTTGTTTTAGTGAAGGGTGCATGCCTCCCATACCTGAGAATATGAGAAAACAAAAAAAAGAAAAACAGAAGAAAGTAGTTTTATGTCAACTTCGCGCCACGGAATAAGTTTCGAGATTTAGTTCGTTGAAAAATTAAGACAAATAATATTTATTCAATTTTCTATTTATTTCAGACTGATGAAATCTTAATTCTAAACTGTTTACTGAAAAATATACACATGATTCTCTATGGGATTCAAATAAATGGCTTATAAGAATAGTGATTAAAAATATAAATCATCAACGAAAAAATCTCATAATAAAATGGATTGGATAAAAATCTTTTGAACTTCTTCAAAAATGAATAGATCATTTCATTTGGTGTGAATAATTCAGAAAAAATGTTAAATTTATCGTTAATTGAACTAATTAACGAAACAAGAAAATGCATAAAAAATGTAAAAAAAAATGCTTCGTTACATGTGCTCTGCTAATGCTGAAGTTGGGACATTTTTCCTCATGATTGTCTGAAACAAATCCTCTTGGGCCGTTGACAACTCCAATTTCGCTCCTTCAATAACCTCGATTTCATCATTTGCTTTTTTCCTTCGTTTATTCTGAGATTGTAAATTTTTTTCCGTCTGTTTCAGCATACATTCATGTTTTTTCAGAGGCTTAGTATCATATTTCTCCAAAGACGATGCCTGAGGTGCGTTCCAGATACATTTCTTGTCAGTTCAAGTGATATTTTTTAAACTCTCCAGATCGTTCCTGGAAAAATTTGAATATCAATCCATGATCCTCTCCACCACATCGATTAATTGACAATGTTTATTACGATGATGATTCCAATTGAATCTTGAGATGTTTAGAGCTAGATTTCCATATAATCCAATATAATCTTATCTGCTACGATACAACAACACTGCTACGACATGCTTGTAGCCACCACTCAAACTTGCTTTTCAGGAACATTTTATTGCAACTACTCGTCAATCTTTGAGAATTTCTCCATTTATTTCATGTGGAGCACCTCTCAGTTGTGAAGTTGGAGACAAAAAGCGAGAATTTTATAACTTTCACTGCCATTGGAATCATTCCCCACTTGTCCACATTGAATCACAAATTCTGCATTAAGTAAATCTTCTCCACCACGAAAAATCTTGGCTTTCGGATGTGTATCAGTAAATTTACAAATCTCATGAATAGAAACTCTCATTTTATCACAGTCAATTTAATAACAGTAATATATAAAAATGAGGGCTAGCGTGTAACTCCGTGTGCATCTGGCCGTTCGACCTGCATGCGCTACTTCTCTATTTCGCCATGAGACGGCTTTATATTAAGCCACGCCTCCATTAGAGATAGCAATAACCTTTTTTGTAAAGCGAATTGAGAGCTACAAAAAAGGTAATGATGAAAATTTCGCTATTTCTCTTAGATTCGGAGATATTGCTGGAAAACTCAGTGAAGAGATAAGTCGACTTGAACCGGTTTACCGCTTCACTACTGAATTAGTTTCGATCCAAGTGTATATGCGTAAAAGCGCAACTACCGGTTTATATAGCCCCTAAGAGTTATCACATTCAAGAATTTCAGAGTAGCAGACCAGGACACACGGGACTCTAGCGATCATCAAAGTTAAAAAAAATAACCTCATATTAACCGGATCAGGCCCTGAGGAGAGACGCACATCAGGTCCGGAGCTAGTGAACGTGATCGGGCCCTGTTCTACCAATGCGTTTCATGCCTGATACGGGCCGAGCATGACGAGCCTTTGATAGCCAGGTATGGCCCGGACTTCTCGAATCAGGCAACCTGATGAGACCCGTTCACGATTTTCTAGTCGGGTATCTGACAAAACCCGAAAAGTGGGAGATAAATTAAGTCGAAAATTGACATGGATCGAACCGCTATCTACTCCGTGGAACAGGCAGATTTTTCGACGTGAATTACTCCAATTTCTCAAGTGATTTATCGATTTTTCGACTTGATTCAAGCCGATGTCGGCTTGAAACTTTTCTTCCGAAATATAATCCATATTTCTACTCATATCACATGCTGATTCCGGATTGGTGGAGTCGGAGTCGACTAGAATCAAATCAACGTCGACTTGAGTCACTCCTCTTTCGTTTTTGGTTGCATAGAATAATCTTAAGAAACAAAATAATACGCCAATATTTTGAAATTTCAATTTATAATACTATGACATTAAAATTCTAAGGAAGGAAATTCCTCGAAACCAAATGACTCATTTGTTAACGATAGCAACTGCACAAATTTACAAAAAATGCAATTATCCACTTGACGTACAGACAGATCAGTTTTCTGTTGACGACTTTGTCATTCTATGGACAAAAGAGAAGTACATAGATAGAGGAAAGGGTGGGTTAAATAGTTCACAGACAACCAAAAAGGAAGACAAAGACACAGAGACATTATGTATTGGACTGCATGGAGATGGCCGGCGGCATTGTCGCTCAAAAAAACATTCAAATCAATTCCACTCTGGTGACTTCAATGATGGCGTCCAATGTTGTATATACAAAACGTAAGACGAGGAAGAACCCCCAGAGTCTCGTACTGGTACACAATATAAACCACTGTATATACATTTTCACTATACACGTACATACGCACGTGCGTTCGCATGGCCCGAGGACAGCCAGCGTCGGGTATGACAAAAGTTTACATAAGACTCGAGCACCAATACCTTATTCTTCCTCCAGCCAATAGGCGTGTCTTTCTTGATGGTGAAGAATACAGGGGAAAAGGTTAATTTCCAAAGATGTTATATAATTCTTTTAGATTTCATCAATTTTTTCATACACAATCGCCTCACATTCGTCAGCGACGTTCAAAAGCGCGGTCCTCCAAGAGGGGTGAGGATGTGGGAGTGGAATGGTCAAAAAATAAGGATCAGAAAAAATAAAGGTAACAAAATATCAGGGTCAGAAGAAATAACGGCTACAAAAAATAAGGGTCAGAATAAACAACGGGCAGAAAAATATGGAGCAGAAACATGAGGGTCGGAAAATATTAGTTTCAGAAAGATAAGGGTCAAAAAATATAAATCAGAATTAATGGTGAAAAATATAAGCATCTAGTCTATCGTCTCGTCTCCTTCATCTCTCGCCGCACCACTTTTTTTGTATATAGACCTCCATATGAAAAAGCACCCCCCCAAAGACCCCCCAATACATTTCTCATCAATAAACCCCCCCCCCTTTTCCCGAAACCTTACTTCATAGCAAACCCATTTCTTAAAAAAACCCTTTTTTACAGCCTCCACCCCCCCCCCCCAATTAAAAAAAAATTCTAGATGTTAGAAACCATTTTTTCTGAAACCAACAAGATGTTGGATTAGAATTATTCCCAATTTTGATACATTTTTGACTTATATAGAACTTAGAAAAACGTTAAGAAAATTAAAAAAAGTGACGGTTAGAAACCACTGTTCCTAAAATCTAGAATTTTTTTTCTGAAGATAATCCACATTTTTTACGTTCAGTCGATGATAGCCGAGAATTTTACGAATAGCAGAATTAAATGCTACCCTCTCATTGGTCAGAGGGCGTTACCACGCCGGAAAACACTATTTCACGAACAAAAAATGATCCATGAAATGACGGTTTTCAGCAGAATACAATAAAATTATTCTTTTTATATATATTATTAAAAATATAAAAAATCAATTGGCTAGATAAAAAAAATCATAAGTGTCAAAGGATTTTTTTTTCGTCTTTCCATGAAAGTGTCGGAGCGAGTGTCTTTGGTCTGCTCTCCAGCTGGAGAGATCATTAGCGAGGTAACCAGTGGAGATACAGTCAAAACAATCAAAATATAATGCCAACTAAGGTGAATCCATTTTTTCTCGCAGTCAATTAATATAAAAATGATGGAAAAATAGTGGAATTTCATATTTTCGATATATAGTGGATACTCCCTATGATTTCGCTTCTCTAAGATTTCGATTGGGGAAGTTGACTCCCCCCACCGTTAACAATCTAAGTGTGCGTAAATAGTATGTGGGCTCCTATGCGCGATAGAAATGCACAATAGAACCACTAGTGGTACGAAAAGATTGGAACAGACAGGTTCTCTCTCTCTCTCTCTGCTCCTCTTCTCCCTCAGTCAAACCATCGACGTATGAGCCGGTAGCTAATACGATTGGTTAACTATTAACCCGTCAGCACTCGCGCTATATGACTTTTTCGTCCAAAAATGTTGACGAAAAAAAATTGAGAATTTGGAGTGGAACTTTTTGATTGCCTCACGCAACTATCCTTCTTTCCTCTGAGGTCAATAAAAACCATCTAGCATGTTTCAATAAATTATAAAAAAATATTTTATGCAGCTCGAACAAGGAGCCTGTGAGATTCTCTCACGACGGGATTAAAGTCGATCCTGTGGCTCGCTCGCATCCAGCGGTTCCATGAGGCGTTTGATGAGACTCGGCAACTAAACCGTCCTCTCTATCTAACTAGTGTGTGCGCAATGCCTAAAGATTCTTGGTGAAATGGCGCGAGTTCTGACGGGTTAATAAATCCTATTAACCCTCGATCACTCGCGCTCAGCCACCAGCCTTCATCCGTCGGACGGTTAGCGCAACGCAGATGGGTTAAACCAAGTGCGGCGTTGCCACGTTGGCGCTTACCGCTACGCGCGTATTTCAAGTGTAGCAACACGGTCGCCCGAGCGGTCGACAGGGACTCACTCGCACCGGACGGCGCAGCGCCGCTTTTCCGTTCGTCCAACTTTTTTTTTGCGAAATAAATTTCCCGAGAAAAAAAGGACAACACCAACGCTTAATAAAAGGATTCAACTAGGAACTCTAATTTTTTCAGAATTTTTAAGCGTCGAAAAATACGCTACAATATAAAAAAACGAAAACGGGCGGCGCTGCGGTTATCGAGGGTTACAGAAACATCGTTGGCAGCAACTATATTGTTCTATCAGTATCCAGAATAGATTTTTCGAACACAACTTAATTGAACCTATTCCATGAGGGTTGTGATTTTTTCTGAACGCGGAAGTCAAATTATACCTAACGCTGTTAAAAATTGACAATAACATGGAACAATTTCGACCCATTTATTAGGGATAACTTTTATGAGACATTTTGCACCGTCGAATTGCCTGAAATTTGTGATCTAAAAAATTGCCAAAATTATCTATATCTTCTTCTTGTATATGTCCGAGTATTTTCTGAAAGTTTTAACCGTAAGAAAAAAAAGAGAAGCAGCACAATTTGTGTCGCTAGATTTGTCAAACTGTATACCCCTAACCCAAGCTTACATATGTCCACGTCGGAAAAATAACCCATCGTCAATCGTTCTACTTTGCATGCCTTTGGAGTAGAAGAGTCTTGTTCTTAAAATGAAAAAGATATACACAAAGTAGGATAAAAAATAAATGAGTTGAAGGGGCAGAATGAAAAGAGGAAACAAGCAAGTGAAACACGGAGGAACGATAATCCATTCGGCGGTCATAACGCAGAGCGCGGCAGCCGTAAAGCTCACCAGACAAGAAATACGGCCAACCGACCCCCTTTTCTCTCTCACTCACCCCCTTTTTACTCCTCCATGAGGAGTAGTGGGGTCCGCCCGTGTGCTCCCGGCAAACTTACCCCCAGTTATATGCAAATTGCCATCGCCCCCCCCCCTCCCCCCGCTACGGCCAGTCATAAACTTACTGAATTATATTAGGCAGTCCAGTCCTGCTCTTTTGAGTTTTTATTCAACCCCCGCTATTTGATGGTTTCTCCTCTTTGTAATGTTTTGCTTGTTTTTTTTTGTTCTTTCGTCAAGGGTAAAAACGCAACATTCCTAGGTTTAGAGGAGAGAATAGTCGTGTACATCACTCCGGGAAACAAGAGGAGGAAAGAGATTATCAAGGAAGTGAACTTCTATTACGTAAAAGAGGAATTGGGGTTTCAATTCTGATAAAAAATAATCCTCGCTATTTTCACAAATGTAGTGATTAAAGTTTTTGGTTCCAGAAGGTGGATTGCGCATTTTTGTATTACATGTGATAAGAAACCAATATTGCAGCCGATTGTCAACTAACAATCATTCAAACTCGTACGAATTATACTAAATGCGTGATAGTTTTTCAGTTAACACAAAATTATTCCAGTGAAAAAGGGTAGTGTGAATTTCGTGGAGAGTTGATTTTCTAAGGGGACGTTATAGTAAGTTCACAGTTCACGAAACAGTCAATCGTAAAGTTCCATATGTTATACAGAGATTGTAACATGCAAAACTAAGGGGCTCTTTGTGTCATCCATTTTCTTCGTCGGACGGAGATCCTCCAACAAATATGGAAGATCTGTCTTGAATGGATTTCAGATGTTTGTTTCGGGGTGATCTGTCTGAAGCGGACATTTGTATTTATCATATTTCTCATGTGAAACGGATTCGAAAAAATACGAACGTCAGCGTTAGACAAATCTTGTCGAAACAAAAAGAGACTCTTTTACTTTTGTTGGAAAATCTCTGTCCGACGGAAAACATGGACGAAACAAAGATCCCATAACAGGAGGACTTAAAGAAGAATAAGCAACCATAACCATAACGGAATATGAACAATAACTATTACTATGAATGGCAACTTTTTTTAATAATAAAATATTAGTCAAAATGACTTCTACTTGACTTTCTGCTCGTTAAGAAGAAACGCAACCAAAATGCATCCATATATTAATAATTCAGTTCTGTCCAGAATATCGTGGGTATGAGTGACCTTTGATGCCAAAAAAGGCGTCATTTATGCTTGGCTATTCCCAATAATGAGGAGATTCACACGTCTGATTCTCCCGTGCCTTTTCTACTGCTAACTGAAAGATGATTATTATAAGTAGATTTTCTGATGAGTAGGAGAGACCGGGGCACAGTGAGGTAGTGTCCAAAAACTTTAAAGTAATTATAGATGTTGTTTCTTTGTTTTTCACCTTCGAATCGCCAAACAACGACAAAAAAACTCTGAAATTGGTAGGAAAGGTCCCGATGAATCGATTTTTTTAATTTGGGGCACGATAAGGTACGCATAAGAGAATTCTTTTTTTTTCAATTTCATGTTCATCAACAGAAGAGTACATTGTAATAATTTTCTATACGTTTTTGAAAATTTTCGTTATTCGTCATATTAATTTTATTTTTTAAATTCATTATTGATTTTTACGTAAAATGCAATTTTTTCCCCAATTTAATTTTTTTTTCTATAAATTGAAATTTTCAAATTTATTCACTAGATTTGAATTGTTCATCTCAATTTTACGAAGTGAAATCCTAATATTTCTAATTGATTGTGTTTATTCTCTTGCTTCAGTAGCAAAGTGACGTTTATAGCAGTAAACAGAGAGTATGTACAGCAAGTGGAATTCCGTTCTTCTCATTTTTCATTTTTTCCGTCGTTATCGACCGTCGGGGGATGGGTTTAGCAAATTTATTTGACTATCTAAGTCTATATAATTGTGAGAACTCAGTTTCAATTAAAATACCCAATATGGCGACTCATCCCGGTGTTTGAAAGAATTGAAAGAATTTCCAGAGTTCTTTCATTTTTAAAAAATTTTTCCTTAGTATTAATCGAGTTTTTGAGCATTTGTTGACTTTTTATTGACCCCTGATCGATCCCTTGTCAATCCCTTGAATTTCTCAATTTTGGCCTTTTTTTTATTCACCCCACTATGTCCCGGCCACCCCACTTTGCCCCGGTCACCCCTAATTTATTGCATGCATTACTATATTCGTTGATTTGTGATGAATGATTCTGGTCAGAATCATTTCGCTGCAGGGGGAATATTCTTCAAATCCAAAGCCTACAGGATTAACCGTTCACGGTTCGAACGAATAAGTCGTCAAATACTAAATTTAATAATAACTTGAATATGTACAGGTTTTACAAGGTCTCATTGAATTTATGATTTGGATTTTAATCTATTGAGTTATCTCACGGTACCCCACAGTAAAAAGTTCAAGTCCATGCTGTGCAAAGTGAAATATTTTGGTGTCAGAATCAACAAAATTGTGGAGTGAAAATAACACTGGGTCCTTTGTTGAAACTGAAAGGGGTATTGATAATTTTATTGACACCGTGAAAATTAAAAAAATATCCATGCACTGAGGCAGTGGTATCATTCATTCCATGCAGTCTTACTCGTTCTAAAAAATGTCCACTTTACACTATTCAGTGGTAACTCCACTGAGTCAGTGTGATCATTCACTCCATACAGTGTTACTTGTTAGACCAAGACCGATCCGTGTGGGCTTTTTGGGACACCGATTTAGTGTCAGAATCAACACTGAATTTTTTAAAGTGCACTTTTCACGATTTTGTTCATAGTAACAAAATCGGTGTTAATGTTTCCAGTGTAAAGGGTTAAATATTGGAGTGTTGAAATCAACTCTTTTGGAAGTTGAATTCACTCTCAGTCCCGAGTCAAGTTTTTACAAAAAACTGTATTGATTATCATGTTCATATGCTACTATGTCAATGTTAATTTTCACTCTATTTATTACTGAATTCTGGAATTAATATACTCCGTGGATTCACACCGAAAAATGGTTTGAACTCGTCTTCAGTCTTTTTAGTATAGACTCAGAGTTGAAATTCCCTCAGAATTTTTTCCTCTGTGGTAATGTACGTCTCTGTAATTTTACTCTCATGTCGCACTAATACACTGATGGACATCCCACATCGAGACGGTTAGAGACCTTGGTATAACTGAATAAGTTAAAGAGTATTAAAAATCCATTCCACTTCACTCAGTATTTGTTTGATATTGAATTGGATTTAGGGAAAAAATGGTCATGAAATTTCCGGTTTTAAGTAGAATTCACAGAAATTCACGAGTTTTTAGTGAGAGTGAGATGGAAATTACACAACTTGATTGAATTTTCAGTGGAAAATGAATATTCAGAAACAAAATGACATGAATTTTCAGTTTTCCCCTGAATTTTCCTGATTTTTCTAAATTTTCGCAGAATAATTGATCTGAAAAATCAAGTATTTTATTGATTTCCAGATCATCTGGATAGAAAATCAATGGAATATTTGATTTTTTAATTACAAGATTTCCTGAAATTTCAGTGGAACTTTGTGACGGTCGTCGCAAACAAAATTTATATGAGAAAATTTGCAAATAGAAACTTAAAAAAAGAAGTGAGAAAGAAATCGGTAAAAGAAAAAAATTTGCAAAAGAGAATTTATTGAAAGAAGAATTCAGGTTACCGACGCGAGATAAAAAGCGGCGGTCGGTAAAATCGCGAACTAGTAAAACTACTGAAGTGCCGATAGGGGCACGAACTATCCGTGTTTCGCCACGCAATCACGCTGATTGATGGGAGTCGCGGCCAATCGGGAGTGAGTCGAGAGTAGTAGAGTGGGAGAAGAGGCGAAGGGCAGCGCGAAGCATATAAAAGGAGCTGCAGAGCAGCGAAAAATCAGTCTCTCGGTCAGACTCAGCTCACTAGAGGGGTTTCCCTAGTAAGCAACCGAAAGCGGCCTAAACCGGAGGGGTATCCCCGGTAAAAGCCAAGCCCGAACCTACACCAGAGGGGTATCCCTGATGGAAGTTACGATAGGAGGTCTAGTTCGGAGGGGTATCCCCGGTAAAAGCCAAGCCCGAACCTACACCAGAGGGGTATCCCTGATGGAAGTTACGATAGGAGGTCTAGTTCGGAGGGGTATCCCCGGTAAAAGCCAAGCCCGAACCTACACCAGAGGGGTATCCCTGATGGAAGTTACGATAGGAGGTCTAGTTCGGAGGGGTATCCCCGGTAAAAGCCAAGCCCGAACCTACACCAGAGGGGTATCCCTGATGGAAGTTACGATAGGAGGTCTAGTTCGGAGGGGTATCCCCGGTAAAAGCCAAGCCCGAACCTACACCAGAGGGGTATCCCTGATGGAAGTTACGATAGGAGGTCTAGTTCGGAGGGGTATCCCCGGACAAACCAATCCCCAGAGAGAGAATTAGAAGGACGAATCTCCGTTGAAACCAGAGGGGTATCCCCGGTGGAAACCATTAGGGAAGGACATTGGTCCAGAGGGTGGGAAAGTCAAATTTCCTTTAGAAGGCTGAAACCGGAAGGGTATCCCCGGCGGAAGCCAAGTCCGAGCCTACACTAGAGGGGTATCCCTAGTGGAAGCTCCTTAGGAGGTCTATACTGGAGGGGTATCCCCCGTAGAAACCTAATCATCCCACTTAAGCCAGGGAGGGATCATAAAGCAGTTTAAGTTGAGGAAACGTAGCAAAAGTCGCAGAGAAATTAGTCATTAAAAGATTAAAATACTCATTGTAAAAAGAAAAGTAAAAGTAAAACAAGAAATTGTCAAATTACCATCAGATCTTGAAATTCGCAAAACTTCGCGTTAGAAAGAATAGGAGAGAATTGAATGTAGTACGCCCTAGAGAAATTGATTAGCCAGAGAGCACTAATTAAAGAGCATTGAATGGATAGGTCATCTTCCCCAAAAGACTTTGTAGCCGATGATGAAGCACCATTCAAAAATATGAATGAGTACTGAGGCCAATTAAAATAAGTCTAATTTTAGTTAATATCCTTATCCTNGAAATTGTCAAATTACCATCAGATCTTGAAATTCGCAAAACTTCGCGTTAGAAAGAATAGGAGAGAATTGAATGTAGTACGCCCTAGAGAAATTGATTAGCCAGAGAGCACTAATTAAAGAGCATTGAATGGATAGGTCATCTTCCCCAAAAGACTTTGTAGCCGATGATGAAGCACCATTCAAAAATATGAATGAGTACTGAGGCCAATTAAAATAAGTCTAATTTTAGTTAATATCCTTATCCTCAGAAAGCATAAGGGAAATAATTCTTTCCCAGCCGAATCACGGCAAATTAGTTACCGGAAATTAAGAGAGTACACAGCCAGTACAAAGTCACGTAACAATTGCATCTCTCCAGTCTTCATCTGATTCGTTTATTAGCATTAGGCACTTTTGAAAATAATTAGGGTTAAACTACACTTTAAAGCAATAATAAGGCAAGTCTCGTTATTCTCTTCTATACGGGCATTTTGAGGTGGCTCAACAAGGCACAGCAGGGCGCATCTCTGAGTTTGGTCTTCTGTCAATATAATTCTTAGGATAGTCAATGAGACATTATAGTTAACCTTCCTTTCTCACTTCGTAATTAAGGCTCACTCAGAACACGAGCATTAGTATTTAGGGAATAAAAAAAAAAGGACATAATTCGCGAAAACTTACAGTTAATAATTACATCCAACAGTCAGGTGGTGTGTTGCCGGGTTTTGGTAATTTGTCTGGTCGCATAATCACTGGTTTTGATACATGGTATTACTTGATAAGTTCAATGGAAAGAAGCATGCACAAATATTGTTGAAAAAGAAACAATTTGTCAGTAACTCATAGTTAATAAGTTTTCTTTATGTTAAATTTTGATGTTTGCATTTTTGAATAAACGTTCTTTGGGTTTGAAACAATTTAAAAAACGTTGTCCGTGTAAATTTTGTATTTGTGCCAGTTCCCCCCACTTATTCGAACCTTGGTAACTCTTGAGCTAAGAGGCATATCTCCGAGGGTATTCCGAATTCATTTCGGTCTAGCACTGGTTGAATAAAATTTGGATTAGAGAATTCCAAAACAGTTCATTACAACTTGAACACGATAAAAAAATTCCGGAATTGGGCAAGAAAAACTTAGACGATTATTTTTCTCACTCGGATTTCAGCCAATCAGAGCGCAGTATTTGAGGCTGTCAAACAGTTTTATTTCGGAAATTTCAAAAAAATTTCCGCCGGAAATTCACTCGTAGCTTTTCAAATGTTTCTCATCTTTCAACGCATTTCACGTTTAATATTCTGTGTGACAGATAAACAAAAAAGTGGGTTGTAAATGTATGGCTGTGTAAATGTATCCGGATGCTGTTCAGTGCACTCTACTTGACCGATATCCGAGTGGAAAAATAGTCTGTCAAATACCACTCGTGCTTCAAAATTAATCGGATATTTTTCTCAAGCTACCCTGCCTAGGAACGAGTGTGTCAAATTTTGTAGAAAATCCCTTGTGCTTCGCACTCGGGATTTTAAACCTGCAGGATTTGACACAATCGTTCCTACGCAACGAAGCTATCGGAAAATATCCGATAATTTTGAAGCACTAGTGGTATTACTACTGAAAATTTTTAAGTGTACCCTTCCGGAATCATAAATGTTTTTCCTCATTGTGAATATCTTTTTCATTTTTTGAATTTAGTTTCGAGGAAATTCGACTTTTTGCAAATTTTTTTTGACAGAGTGTCAAAAATAGTAAAAATCCGCTTGTCACGCATGTAAAACGTACTTTATTCTCATACGTTTGTTTCGATGTGCAATACAATGGACATTCGGTGACGCCAGTGGGAAGTATGTCGTACGCATATAGCTTTATGTACCAGAAGTGATAGGTATACATTTATTCGTTATTTCGGTGATGTATTTTCTGTTTTTAACTCGATATCCCCTCACCGATAAAGGGAGTGAGGTACACGCTTTATTTACGAGCGGATAGCGGAGCCACAAACTGCTTTTCGTGTCGTGAAACAAAAAAAAATTGTCTACAAATAGTCCAGTGTGCGGTGTGGACCTTGCGGATATGTTCACTGCAAATATGAAATTTGGAAATCTCCATCTGTAGTTATATTTTCGGGTTGGTTTTATGCGCGGAGTAATTTGTTGCGGGGGGATTGCAAGAGAACACATATTTTTGATGGATATGACGGATCATGTGGACCGCGAGTAACGATAATGAAGCCTTCTGTTTTCTATTTTCTCCTTCATTTTTTGGTTTCGTGGGTAGACAAAAATAAATGTGAAATTTGAAGCGAAGAGGTCGCCGTTTGTCTCACTCATTAATCATGAATTGCATTGAAAGAAAGAGACTGATAATTTCGAAAGAATAATTCAGTATCTTAATTAATTCGTCAGTATCTTGAATAATATATGATCTATTCATTCCATTGCTCACCACTCAAACAAGGGCACATTTCGTAACAACATTGAATGAAACACAGACCTTCTGTATTTATAAATTACTTATTCAATGATTCAAAATATAGTACCACTACTAGTACTGCTCCGTCCGTCCAGCTCTCTCGAACGATCAGGGTTTTCATTACTACTTCGATTTGTTTTCCTACGAATGGGTTATTTCGATTCATACTACAAAAGAAAATCAATACTTGGAGCATTGAGAATGGAGATAATGAAACCGTCAATATATTCTTGTAGGCAAAACATGGAAACTTCGCAAGTGTTCATGATTTCAATTGCGATTGAAAACCTACTTGATCGAGAATTGATGATTTTTAGTTCATTTCGTTGATGAATAGACTTATTAAAGACTATTGAATAATATTGATATTCAACTATAGTAACATATGCATCACAATATAATGTGATCCTTTTTTGGGGTCAATTTTTTTTTTGTTATTTTACATCGCTTCGACTCGATTGAGTATATGGCGATGATGATCAAGACTTTAAATGGTTAGATCTCACCATTCTACCCGACCGGGATTTGAACTCAGAACCTTGCGCACGTGAGGCAACGACGTTACCCACTGCGCCATGCCGTCGGGTACCTTTTGGGGTCAATGTCAAAATCTTCGGTGGGAAAAATTAGGTTCAAGAAAATTTGAGCTTTTTATTAGCCCTAAACTCCAAATATGTAGGAGACAATGTGAAAAAATTTCACTCAATTTTAGCGAGAAAAAATCATAACTTCTTTAATGATCAATATTTTTGAAGTATTCTTTTTTCAAAATATTCGACTGAAGGTCAACTTTTAAAAAAATCAGTAAAGAGATCACTAAACCCACTTTTTATCTGAGGAAAGTGAATTCGCATTTTCCTCAATTTTAACCAGTATGCGTCTTTAACCCATCACAATTCAGTCAACCGGTGTGAAGAAATAACTTTAATTAATACCAACATTTTTGATAGCTTAATAATAATTTTTAGTGAAAATTTCAAATAAAACAAGGATTTGGAGATAAAAAAACAATTATTGAAAAAAAACACGTCTTGCTGCATAAAGTCAGTAAAATTCCAGGTAGTATCACGAGTGACCTCAAATTTGGAAGCTTTCTTCATGTTTATTGCGTGTTACAAAAGACAATTGAATAGTCGCCCAAATCCGAATCAGATACAAACGAAAATGTGACGAAAAATTCACCTAAAAATATTCACCTAAAAAAGAAGAAATTTCCAAAACATTATATCGTCTTGAATTTTTAATATTTTCCAATGATTTTTTACATGTTTGTTTTGAAACTGACTTTTCAGAAGAAAATTGGCGAGAAGATCTCCTGCATCGACTTGTTTGGCCTTGCGTTTTGACGTGAAACTGCTGATACCCAGGCAGGACTCGCCGAGCTTCAACAATCGTCCCAAGCTTGGCTCAACCTCGACTTGCCGAGTGTTGGTAGATAAGCGAGGGCCACTATTTAGCCAATGGTTAAGCCAGTTTTCAGCCAATGGCGCATCTTAAGCCTTGATTACCAGGGTCGAACCAAGCATGGACGAAGACTGTCCGCTGACGCTTGGGCAACGAGGAGCTACCAACCTTGGCCCAAGCTTGGTGGCCAATGAATAGCCAGAATCGACAGACGTTTAATGGTGGCCATTCCTGGTCCAAGCTCGATTAGCCCGTCTTCGGCCAAGCATCGGGTAGCACAGCCTTCATCCAACATTGGTCCGACTGTGGTAGCCAAGGTTCAAGCTCTATCACTGGCTGACAACTGGCTCAGCCACTGGCTGAAAGCTGACTTATGGTCCACGCTTGTCCACCAATGCCCGATGAGACAAAGGTTGAGCCAAGCTTGAACCAGCTGTTGAGAAGAGGGGGAGGGAGGCGTATTTGTAAAAACTCTCAGGGTTAAAGGAAGGGGGCAAGGACAGAATAAGAATAATAATAATAATAATAATAATAATAATAATAATAATAATAATTACATTACATTATATTAATCCGATAAAATTTTTATTGGAAAGGTGGCGCCAGCTCTCGGTCCTGCTGGGCTTAGGCCCTTGCGTATGAAGCCATAACGCCTGATGGGCGGATCTCCTCTCCATCAGGTTGTAACTTGTGAGAGTTCACTCTACAGCGAGACGCGAGACGAGAGACGTGTTGTAACCAATAAACCAGAGTTCCAATAATAAAACCCGTGTACTATTTATTGTGTCCACACCCGAAATCCAACAGGTTATGTGCCCAGAGCACGCTCCCTAGCGCAAATAAAAACTAAAGTGAGAAACGAAAAATAAAAGTGAAAGTGAAAAATAAGGACAAACCCTCAGGAACATAGTGCCAAGTATTTGGTGGTCTGAGGTGGCGAGGAAAGGCGAGGGAAGGCTGGAAAGATGGAAAAGCCTGAAGGAGAGAGGCGTAAGTATAGTTGAATGTGCTATACCGGTGGTAAGCGTCTCCCAGGCAACGGAAAGGGATTGCGTCATCACAGAAACAACGTGGACGCTGGGAGACAAAATGGTCGACAGCAGACGTCGACCAAACCATCAAACAAAAATCCGGGAGAAAAATAAAATATTCAATTAGGGAATTGAAAACCCCAAAGAAAATAAAAATAAAAATGGATTGAAATAGGTGGGAATAATTTATGTTGAGGAATGAGTTGGGAGAGTTGTAACATGGTGAGGGACGCATCCAATACAGAGAGAATCGGTGAGAGAAGCATCCATGTATGGAGAATCGGTGAGGGATGCGAACAGTATAGAGAGTCGGTTAACGTGGTGGGTGCCCGCGCAGCATTGGTGGAGATAGTGACCANCCCAAGCTTGGTGGCCAATGAATAGCCAGAATCGACAGACGTTTAATGGTGGCCATTCCTGGTCCAAGCTCGATTAGCCCGTCTTCGGCCAAGCATCGGGTAGCACAGCCTTCATCCAACATTGGTCCGACTGTGGTAGCCAAGGTTCAAGCTCTATCACTGGCTGACAACTGGCTCAGCCACTGGCTGAAAGCTGACTTATGGTCCACGCTTGTCCACCAATGCCCGATGAGACAAAGGTTGAGCCAAGCTTGAACCAGCTGTTGAGAAGAGGGGGAGGGAGGCGTATTTGTAAAAACTCTCAGGGTTAAAGGAAGGGGGCAAGGACAGAATAAGAATAATAATAATAATAATAATAATAATAATAATAATAATAATAATAATTACATTACATTATATTAATCCGATAAAATTTTTATTGGAAAGGTGGCGCCAGCTCTCGGTCCTGCTGGGCTTAGGCCCTTGCGTATGAAGCCATAACGCCTGATGGGCGGATCTCCTCTCCATCAGGTTGTAACTTGTGAGAGTTCACTCTAC
This sequence comes from Diachasma alloeum, assembly GCF_001412515.2. Lineage (NCBI taxonomy): Eukaryota > Metazoa > Arthropoda > Insecta > Hymenoptera > Braconidae > Diachasma > Diachasma alloeum. The sequence goes on from NW_021681562.1 coordinate 87,699, forward strand.
AGCGAGACGCGAGACGAGAGACGTGTTGTAACCAATAAACCAGAGTTCCAATAATAAAACCCGTGTACTATTTATTGTGTCCACACCCGAAATCCAACAGGTTATGTGCCCAGAGCACGCTCCCTAGCGCAAATAAAAACTAAAGTGAGAAACGAAAAATAAAAGTGAAAGTGAAAAATAAGGACAAACCCTCAGGAACATAGTGCCAAGTATTTGGTGGTCTGAGGTGGCGAGGAAAGGCGAGGGAAGGCTGGAAAGATGGAAAAGCCTGAAGGAGAGAGGCGTAAGTATAGTTGAATGTGCTATACCGGTGGTAAGCGTCTCCCAGGCAACGGAAAGGGATTGCGTCATCACAGAAACAACGTGGACGCTGGGAGACAAAATGGTCGACAGCAGACGTCGACCAAACCATCAAACAAAAATCCGGGAGAAAAATAAAATATTCAATTAGGGAATTGAAAACCCCAAAGAAAATAAAAATAAAAATGGATTGAAATAGGTGGGAATAATTTATGTTGAGGAATGAGTTGGGAGAGTTGTAACATGGTGAGGGACGCATCCAATACAGAGAGAATCGGTGAGAGAAGCATCCATGTATGGAGAATCGGTGAGGGATGCGAACAGTATAGAGAGTCGGTTAACGTGGTGGGTGCCCGCGCAGCATTGGTGGAGATAGTGACCAGGAGTGGCTGTAGTTAAGCAGCACACGCAAAGCTCGAGCGAATGATGAGATGGCGAGATCTAGAAAAGAAAAGGGGTCACGCGGCTCTCCGCCTGCGCGCACGCATCGCAACTGCGGCCGGCGGCAAAAATACATCCAAATTTGAAATTGATGCGAAATACAAATAAGGCGAGAGTGCACAAAAATAAAAACAAGCCCAAATCAGCAAACTAATAAATCAATTACCATAGGTGACGGCTTGTGAGAACTGTGGAGGCAATTAACATTCCTCTTTGGATTTGATGAACTCCATAAAGGAGAGGACGTTGTCCTCGAGTTAGTAGAGGAGACCGTGTTAATACGAACAGACACAATTAAGTGTTATAAGTTTGGCGAGCTGAGATGAATTAAAAAGGAGAGTTACGATGAGAAATGCATGCAATCAAAGTGCTTGTGAGGATATTAGCTAGCAAATATTATCACAAATTAACTAAGCATTGAAAATGATCAAATAAAACAAAAATACTAGTTAACAATTCAGAATAAAGTCTGAAGTTTGGTTGCTCCAAAGGGGTGATCAGTGGAAGCGTGGTTGTATTCAGTGCGTGGAAATTGATTAGCTCTGTCGGGTACAGAGGGGATATTGTGTTCATATCTCGTCTGTGTCTGACTGACCTGAAGCTGACTATACTTGTGTTCGGTTGGTCACCGACTTATTAATCAATTAAATCATTTCTGTGTGTGTAATACTTCATAAAATCATTCTACACGTGTGTAAAATTGACTAACACACATGTACGATTGGAGTACACATGTGTTGTTTAGCATCAGTGGAATTGTAGCGTTTTAATCAAGCTTGCCTTGGACGAACACTGTGATTTTAAAGTGTGTAGTTCGTGTATGTAATGGTGCTATTGGGGTTTGTGTAGATTGAGATGTACAGAACTGTCCTGTGTAATTCTGGTGTACATAAAGTTTGATGTGTGAGTGAAAATTATTTGGTGCAAAAAAAATAATGTGTAAGTGCAGAATGACAGTGTGGTGATTGAGATGTGAAGAATGACGGTGTGTCGATCTGACAGAGTGTAGGTGTGCGGACTTGCCTTTGGAAGTAAACAAGTACAGTCCATTCAATAGAAAACTACAGAAAAGTACAACTAGACGAGTTATAGCCAATATGGTAGGTGGTGAAATAGAGGTGAGAAGATACATGACGCAAAGTGTCACAGCCAAACAGAATGAGGTTTCGGCGATGGAAACTCCAACTGAGAGTAACGAACGCATTGAAGAAGGGTTTACAGAGGTGAGAAATAATGAGCAATCCAAAGTCGGGCGCGATGACGAACTGGATAGTAAAGAAACCCCTAAACCGATTCAAAATCAATTCAAACAATCCAATTTTGATTATTCAATTTGGGATAGAAAGATTGATAAGGAAGACGAGGCACAAATAGATGAGAGCGGTGAGGTTTTTGATGTTTGAAGTTGAGAAAAATAAAATTCAGTGTAATAGTCAAGCCATGCTATGGCATCTTAGATTCGGTCATGCATCGATAGCATATCTCAAAGCTTTACAATCAAAATTCCCGGACAATGAAGAACTAAAAGGCGTGAATTTCGATGAGTCATTAATGGAGTGTGAAGTGTGTTTAGCTTCTAAATTTAACAGACTGCCATTTCCTAAGGTCAGAAGTCGAGCGACAGAGCCCTTGCAGATAATACACTCTGACGTAATGGGGCCAATATCACCGAGTTCATATCCGAAGGGATACAGGTATGTATCTGTGTTCATTGACGATAAATCGAGATTTGCGATGACATACCCGATGAAGGCGAAAAGTAAAACGGGTCCCTGTCTTGAAATATTCGTTAGAAGTGGCAGAAATCTGTTGGGTTATGACGCGAAGGTGTGCTACCTTGGATCAGATCAAGGTACGGAATTTACTGGGGGACATACAGTTGAGGTATTGAAACAGTTAAGCGCGGAACTCCAACTGGCAAGTCCTGATACTCCCGAACACAATGGAGTCGCTGAACGATATAACCACAATCCAGAAAAAGGTGCGTGCCTACATGTTCGACGCGAAATTACCGGAGAATATGTGGGATCTGGCTCTGTCTGCCGCTGTGTATACGTTCAATCGAACTCCTCATAAATCTAATGAGATGAAAATTCCACTGGAAGAGTTTGCGCCGGGATATAGCTTTGATGTGAATCAGATTGAGATTTAGAAGCCTAGCGTACATGAACGTACAGAGAAAGGTAGGACCGAAATTCAGGGCAGAAGGTGCGAGAGGTATTCTGGTTGGATACACTCCAACAGGATACATACTACTGAAACCAGAAGAAGGAAAATTCTACGAAAGTAGACACGTAAGATTTAACGAGAAACAGGTCTATGGTGATAGGTATAAGAAAGGTGAGATTAAGAACGTCTCAGAAGTTCAAGAAGTGACAAACAAAGACAAATGGTTTGTAGAATTCGAAAAAGGCGTGAACGATTTGAATGAAACGTCTAAATCGGAGGGAGAGACGAAGAGAAAGAGGGGCAGACCAAGGAAGGAAACCCCAAGTCTTAAGGTATGTAAGATGAGCAAACCTGCAGGTGAGTCAGTGCAGGATTCAAGCTTTGAAGATTTGCCAATCGATGCGAGCTTGAAAGCCGGAGTATTTCTGGCCTGTTTGTCACAAGGTGAGAATGGACTGAATCTGGACGAGTCTACTGATGAGGTCTACCATGCTCTTCTTGCCAGTATTAATTCAGATCCAATTAACTATAAAGACGCGATGCAAAGAAAAGATAAGAGCAGTTGGACACTGGCGGTAGAAGAAGAGCTTAAATCGATGAGTAAAAATAAAGTGTGAAAAATTGTAGACCGATCGATTAGTAATCAAAATGGACAGAAGGCTAACATAATTGACTCTAGGTGGTTATTTAAACGCAAGATAGAAACTAACGGTGAGACTGGTTATACGGGGCTTTAAAGATCGAAATATTTATGAGTTGAGAGAAACATATATGCCCCGGTATCGCGAATGCACTTGGTTAGGGCCGTATTTGCTATCATTAACAAATACAACTTGGACACCGGCCAATTAGATGTGAAAACGGCATTCCTCAATGGTGAGATAGATGAGAAAACCTACATGGAGATCCCAGAGGGGACTCATCACTCAGATCAGAAGAGAGAGACCAAGGTGTGCAAATTAGAGAATCTCTCTATGGACTTCGAATAAGTCCAAAACGATGGAATGAGAAATTCACTGAAGTGGCACTCGGTGTGGGCCTCGTGAACTCAGATCTTCAGCCGTATCTATTTACTTGGAGCAGTGAGGAAAAATTTTTAATTCTACTATTATACGTAGATGATATCATTATGGCGAATAACGATAAAGATAAATTAGATGAGGTTAAAATTAAACTGAGTTCTGAGTTTGAAATGACAGTAATGGGCAAGCCAAAAGAGTTTCTGAACATTTCAATAAGACGAGATAGAGAGAATCGTATATTAAAAATGAGTCAGGAAAAATATAGTAAAAAGATACAAAATACGGCTTCGAGAACTCACATCCTCAAAGAACTCCAATGCTCACTACATAGGCCTCTAACCACGAGCGAAAAATTAGAGCCGGACACTAATGGTGAGTTTTATAGTACGCCCGATGAGAAATTGAATTGNAGGACCGTAGATAAAGCAGGAACACCTCGCCGTACAGAGTAGGAGCTTCAATACTCAAAGCAGAGTCAGATGGCGCAGCAAGAGAATTCAGTGAGAGACAAGGATGATCAGGCGTGGAGAGAAAGATAGCAGCAGAGGCACAGAGGTTATGTTGTCAAATGCCAAACACTATAACGTCTCCAGATGCTCGAAAAAACAACCAACTCGGAGAAATTAATGCTCCAAATGTTGGTTGCAAAAAGGCGCATGCAACAAACTATAACAGAAAAAACGCCCGAGGGCACGACAGGCAGAAAAGCAGTTTGAAGCAGGAGTGAAAGAAACAGTGTGCAAGCTACTTACAGGTCGGTAAAGAAAGTGGTGCGATAATAAGGCGGCAACGTGTAGTGCTGAGACGAGTGGGGGAAATAAATTAAGACATATAATTGATGTCAAAGCTCATCATATCAAGGAATGTCTCCAGCTTAATCTGATCAAAGTAAACTGGATAAGTTCCAGNATATATATATATATATATATATATATATATATATATGAGAAATATATATATATATAATTATAATTATATTGAGAAATATATATATATTCGTTATGGGGAGACTAGATCTTGCGCATGCGCGGATCTCCTTTCCATCAGGTTGTAACTTGTGAGAGTTCACTCTACTGCGAGACGCGAGACGAGAGACGTATAGTAACCAATAAACCAGAGTTCCAATAATAAAAGCCGTGTACTATTTATTGTCTCCACACCCGCAATCCAACAATTGTTCATCTCCGATTTTTATTCTTTGCGATTTTTTTATGTATTCTATCAAAATGTGAGGATAGAAATAGAATTGATGGGTATTCGTTCATTATTTGAAAAAATATATCAATTTTAAAACATTCCGGAGACATTGAAAAATCGAAATTTTTATTTTCTTGCGAATCCATCATTATGCCAACAAAAAGTATCAATACTCTCCTTATTATTTATTATAAAAATCTCTTCATTTGAAAATGAGAAAAACTGTTCCCACATTTTATATACTACAATGGGAATAGACCCAATAAATTTAATTTAATCTAACCGCAATGAAAAATTGGAATGAAAACAATAAAATAAATTAGTATAATATAATATAATCTAGCGAAGGGCGTGAAGCGCCCGTTCGCTAGTATAATGATAATTATAATAATAATAATAACAAAGATCGAATCTCCAAGTGTAATGAAAAATTGAAAATCTGGGTTCATCAAAAATACGCAGGTAGGCCGAGAGGGGAGGTATTTTTTCACGACCCCTCGAATAATCAGGTAATTAATAAATAATGAAATCGAAATTAATTCCGATTATATTTAAAAACTCATTCAGCAAAGAATGAAATCGAGATAGAATTCATATATGGACGATTTGAGTCAACAGTAATAAGAATTGCGCGGTAGACTAGTGGTTAAGGCGTAGGACTGGTGATGTTAGGATCGTGGGTTCGAAACCGGCTCGGGATGGATTATTTTAAATTAACGAATTAGGGATTTTCACTGAAAGATGCGTTAGGGGTGGGTAATTAGAAGAGAATCAATCATAAGGATGATTGAATGAAAATTATTTTTGATTTTTTTAATCATTTAAATCAATATACATTAGTCACGGCTAACGACTGGCGACCGAGTCAGGCCCAGTCTTGGTGACCAAGAATGGCCCAGCGTTATCATTTCGGTGCTCAACCAGCCTTGGGCCCGCCTTGGACGCCTGTGTTGGCCCGTGACTGGCCAAGGTTGGGCCGCCCTTGGACCAAGCTTGGGCCATTTGTTAATTCCTACCTGGGTATGTGTTGTCTTTAGCATGCGAAAATTTGCTCTTAATTTCAAAGATTTTTTCGCTAAAATTCAGCAGAAAGTTTCTTGTTCTGAGGATGCATGTTAAACTCGTGAATTCCCTGAAATCAATAACTTTCCAGAGAAAACTATAGATCTTTTAGGCGGGGAGGGTCCGGTGCGGAAGTGGAAGTCTTGGGTTCTGATTCCGGCTGGGCACTGCGAATTTTTCTTCTTTCTAAATTCTACTTCTCTTCGAACTTATCTTATGTCTGAAGGTGGTTAGCCAGCCTTATGAGTAGAATTTCTCTCTGTATTATAAAAATCCAAATCGACTTCTGGTGATGAAGATTTGGAACTCGAAATTGAGACGCCACAATTAAGGGTCACAAAAGTCAAAATAGGAGTCACGAGGGTCAAAATAATGATCACGAGGGTCGGATTAAGGATCACAGGGGTCAGATTAAGGATCACAAGGGTGAGATTAAGGATCACTTGAGTAAGATTAAGAGTCACGAGGGTCAGAATAAAGATTATGGGGGTCATATTTGGCTTATATGGGGGTTGGTGAGCTCAGCGAGCAGGGGGCGTAGCCTCCTAGTGGAGAGAAGTTCTGTGGTTCCCGGTAGCCTACTTAGGACGAGTGCCCGGTGGGTAACCGGGAAACCCGGGTTTAAATCTCGGTTTGGGCGCTGCGAGATGTTTTCTCTCTAAATTACCAATCTCTTTGAATTTTTTGTCAACTATAGACTCTTACGCTCAAACTTTGAAGGTTTTTCATATCTTAAATAATAATACAAAGTTTCCTATGATCATTTGGTATGTCTGGAATATATTATTTCCAACGAAAAAAAAAATTTATTGAGATTCTTAGAAATGTTATGAGCTTTAACATTTCCGTCGCACCGAGGGTGTATACTATTTAACCCAGTATACACTGAGAAAAGAAAAGCTTTTTGAGTAGTAACTCTTCACTTGTATCAGGAAACTCAAAGCTCGAAAATTGTCAAGAAAAGAATATCGCTGAGACAAACAAATCATCGTCAATAGATTTAGTACTCGTCTCAAAAACTAGGATCATCTGTTGTTGACAAGTGATTTTTCAAATCAAGTTCAGTTGAATCACTGTATTCAATAGTTTTCTAGTGTTGAATACAAAATATTATCTATAATAAAAGGAGATGGCCAAAATGTGTCGCTCATTTATTTTCTTCTCTCTTTTCAATAATAAAAAGGAAACCAATAAGAATATTTTTTATTGCTCACTGAAATTGTTTGATATTCTGTTCGAGATATGTTGCGCAAAAATTTGTGTCAATTATTCAATGTCCAGACTGCTGATTAATGTGAATTTTATTAGAATGGACAATTGTATTATATTGGCAATGAGAACGATGAATCATGTGATCAATCTATCGTGTTCATATATGTACGCGGAGCGCTCATTTAATCTCGTAATGCAAAAATTATTTGACTAGGTTCGAGAAGTCGCTTTCATGTTATGAACCTATTGCCTTTCAGACAACTACACTCAAAGAAAAATTGATATAATTATTCAAAAATAATTTTTTCAGTGAATAACATAGCTGCTATGTTATTCACTGAAATAAATAATAAATAATAATAAATAACTTTTTGCTGTATAAAAAACGTAAAAAATCGAGATGAAAATACCATAAAAATGGTAGGCACGATGATCGCGCCTGATCGCCGTATAATTAGGCGTGCGTGCTGCTCAGGCACGTGCGGACAATTCATCAAGGGTGTACACGGTATTTTTTTCTCTCTGTACCTCTCTGGCTAATACGACCTACTGCCTCGACCATTCATCGTTCACACGTGTTACACACGATTGGCATAAAAGCGTCTGTGTCCCACTCGTTCTCCTGAGTGAGTTGTTACAGCACACTCATGACATCGGGCATTAATCATTCGTTTGCACTGTGATTTTTTTTCACAAAATCGGGGAGTGTTTGTTTTTCGCTGGCACCATCAGTAAATAACCGAAAAATCTCGTATGAAAAATCCATTCCTCTCTTTTTTCATCAGCAAGAAGTGTTTTTTTATTTGCAATATTTTAATTTAAATAAAAGAATAATTACTCAAATTTAGTTTTTGGAAAAATCATCAATCCTGATGTAAACATTTTTTCCCTCTCATTCGCGTGATAGCGATATCGAAGATTCTGCTTGGGTTTTATATCGCAAAGTGGGTGGGCATATAGGATGATACCGGCGTCGTATCTCGAGGGGTCTATAAGTAGTCTCGGGATATCGCCGACGGCGCTTTCCATTGTTTGAAGAAAAGGAGGGGTTGCTATAGAGACGCCTTGGTGGAGGCACCTTCTAAGAGAAATTCCGAAGGGGGGGATATGGTGAAAAGTGGTGGAAGGTGCAAAGTGGTGATACAGATGGCGGAGTAGTACGGGTCGACGATATAGGTGGTCTACCTCATCCGTCGAACCTGTTCCACAAGAATGGTCAACGGGCGTATTGTAATGTTACATGTGTACCATCTGCGCCGTTATTGCCGGTTGAAGATTGTTCACTAGACGTTACGGTTCATTGAGTATATTACTGAGGTGAAAAAAAATATTGCCGACGGAAAATTCTTTTTTTAGACGATGCGATGAGGGTTGCGCTTCGTCAATTAAAAGTTAAACATAATAATCAGTTGAATTGGACAATAAGAATAAAATGGTAAATGAAAAATATGAGGAAATCATCGTACATCGTTCTTCTTTTTGAAGAATTTGAAATTAAACACTGAGTGGAATGGCGGATTTTTATGATTGCAAAAATTAGTTTTCAAATTTTTTTGATTTCAGTTTTTAACATTAAAGTCAGGATTCTCGTCACAGTTGATGCAAACTAGAAGGAATGGTTCGAGTTCGATCCGAAAAATGAGTCATCATATTGTGAGCGTTCACACGAAAAAAAATACATCTGAACTGAGTATAAAATATAAGTGAATCAAGTATACTTTATACCCGAATCAAAAATCAAATATACTTGATTCAAAAGTATACTTGAATTAAGTATACTTTAGACTCAAATATAGAATAAAATATACTTGATTTAAGTGTATTTTATACTTAATTGGGGGATGGGTATTTCAATTCGAAGATGATTCTTTTGGGTCAGGCCGAGTTGTAGCAAGCCCTCTTAAATATAATATAAGGATTAGGCACTAAATGTCAAAATATAAGGGTCAAAAAGTGGAGGTTAAAAAATGAGGGTCTAAATGAGGTATTCCATCCTAAATGAGTCAACGGCAAATACGGCTCAACGGCTAACCCTCACCCTCTTGACAATTGATGAAAATTTTTTCTACGATTAGGGAGCTTGAAAAACTATCTCTCAAATTTTTTCAGATTTTTTTGACAGTCCAGTTCGTAAATATGATTCTTTTCAAATTGATCCGTTTTTGTACAATAACTCCAGTTCTACTCCTCTGATTTCGATTTATTAGAGGGCAAAATTTTCTATTTTTTACCACCTATAAGAATGTTAAAAAAAAAAAATTTCCAATCTTTAGATGCTCAAAATCACGAATTTTCGAAAAATAAAGTTGAAAAACGTGAATTTTGCCAATTACGTCACGGCCGATTATTTTAATTTTTTTTTCAGTAATTGTTACAATGAAAACGAAAATTTTGAGCCGTCATACATGTTGGGTTCCATCCAGGATCTATTTTTGTTTTAATTTTTTCTGTTTAAAATTGCGAAAATTTGGTGAAAACACCTTGAAACGACTTGAATTATATATCGAAAAAATATGTAATATATAGGTATATAATCAAAGTCAACGAATGACATTTTGGGGTATTTTGACCGAATTCGCGGAATTTGGAGAATACAAAATTGAAAATAAAATAGATCTAAAACGAAATCCAACAGGTATGGCGGCTCAAAATTGTTGTTTTGATTATAGGGATTACTGAAGAAAAAAAAATCAACCGTGACGTAATGAGCCAAATTCAAGTTTTTCAACTTTTTTTTTTGATAATTCGTTATTTCGAGAATCTGGAGATTGGAAAAAATTTAGATAAAAAACATTCTTATAGGTGGTGAAAAATGAAAAATTTCGATCCCTAATAAATCGAAATCGGATGAGTAGAACTCGAGTTATTGTAAAAAAAACGAACAATTTGAAAAAAATATATCTCCGAACTGGGATGTCAAGAAAATCTTTAAAAAATTGAGAGATAGTTTTTCAAGGCCCCCAATCGTAGAAAAAATCGCCATCAATTTCCAAGAAGGTGAGGGTCAGCCGTTGACTCATTTGGCATGAAATACTTCAAATATAAGTCATATATTATGCTTGATCAGCGTTTCTAGCCCTTATATGACCCTCATTCCCGAACACCCACTTTTTTTTACTTTTATATTCTGACCCTATTATTCTGACCCCCTTTTTCTAACCCTAACATTCTGACCCTGATTCCTTCATCTTTATATTTAGGCCCTCAGTTTTTGACTCTAATATTCCGACCCTCAATTTTTCTCAATTTGAAGTGAGAAAAAAGAAAATTTTTTGAGGAGTACATCTTTACGTGCATTAAGAAATTCGTCAAGAGATTTTGTGCTTGTCCGAAAGATGAGGAGCAATTTGTTCACAACAAGAAGGCGACTTCTCAAACGAAGTCAAGTGGTTTTTGCATTAAAATATTTTGGATTAGAGGCTTGAAAACTATTGAATAAATTGATTCAATTAGCCTTTGTTTAAGAAATCACTTTCTTGTCATAAACAAATTATCCTGGTCTTTGGAATAACAACGAAATCTTTTGATGACAATTGTTTCTTTCTCAGTGTAAGATGGTTTCTTCTTGTCAATTTTCCGGCCATGAGTTTTTTCGTACAAGTGAAGAAGTATTTATTAAAAAACTGTTTTTTTTCCAGGGTATAGAGCACTCCTATACCAGTAGAGTCGGCCTTCTTGGTGTGCACATCCATATTTGATCATTGATTGTACCACGTCCGAAGAAGTTAATGCTCAAATTATTCATTCGTATCTAAAAGAGCTTCTGAATGGCTCCATTCTTCTGAGCCTTCACTCCATATATCGAGACTAAATTTGTGGAAATAATCTTTTTTGGTACTAAACATCTGTATTTCTTGCTTCATCAAGGCATTATAAGTAAATTAGGTGTGAAACATTAGGAAATCAAGACGAAATAATTAGCCCATTATTGGCCAGTAAAACATGAAGGGAGAACGCGGTCCAGACTTGTTCGAAACTCACCAGAATTCTTATTCCCAGCTGTCATTTATCTGTCAGTTGGAGATCATTAACTGTAACCGCTGACCAAGCACTACAGTGAATAAAACTAATAACGAAGTCGACCGTAATGACAAAAATCTAGCCACTGAGGAGATGACGGAATTTATTACCACTTATACTAGTGAATTAGTGGAGTACACTCTATTATAAAAAAATGAAGTTTCATGAACAGTTGAGTAGTAATTTTCGGGAGGATGACATTAAATTCGATTCCGGGCGAAAAAATTATGGAATTTATTTATTTCATGAAGAAGGCAATGATCTTCGAAATTTTGAAGCCCCAGAAAGAAAAGAATTCCCCAGTTTACTTGAATTTTCAATCAAAACATGAATTTTCCTTATCAAATATGCTGAATTCTCAATTAATCGAAAATTCAGGAGTACTTTGACCTGAATTTTCCTGACTTCTATCAATTTTCATGGAAACTATCAATTTTAGGTCAATTATTCCATGAAAATTGATAATTTCTGTGGTTCCCGGTAGCTTAGTCGGTAAGAGTGCCCGGCGCGTATCTGGGAGACCCGGGTTCGATTCCCGGCTGGGTGAAGCGGAAATTTTTCTCTCTAAATTCTAATTCTCTTAGAAACTATCAATTTTAGGTCAATTATTCCATGAAAATTGATAGTTTCCATCAATTATTCTATGAAATTACCAATTTTTAATTACGCAATTCCTTAAAATTACAATGGAAGTATAGTGAGATAAAAATTTTCAAGAATTGGGCCAGAAATATTAATAAAAATTTTCAACGAAAAATTATCACGCGTATTATTTTTTTTTATTTTTTTGTGTGTAGCCAAAATATTTTTGGATTATTCGATTAAAGATAGGGCGAGGAGTAGGATGTTAAAAAAATTCAGCCAATTGTATGAGGATTTTTTTACACATTATTGAATCTATTTAGACACCGTTTACAAAATTTGAGAAACTCCAGAAGCAGGGCAACAACAAAAATGATTTTCAAAGTTGCTGCTCATACATGAGGTTAAATGGGTTATCGATAATTTCAATATTTTTTCCACATTGCCGACTGGTCGAAAATGTAGGACAAATGCACGAGTTATCGACGCTCCCTTCCCAGGTGAGAAACGTCCATCTTGACAATGGAAACAAGGGTAGTCCCGAATGGAATATCGAGAACGAGTAACGCAGAGTGTAATCAAGTTTGTTCGAATCATTGAACCATACATTGATCCAAGGTGGAGCCGTCCATGTTTCTTCAATCCTTATTCCTAAGTTGAAACAATCTTGTACTTCAAGGCTTGAAGATCCAGGACGGAATGAAACTTCCAGGACGGATGAAGTGCATCACGAAGGATCGATCAATTGAAAATTATACAAGATAATGTGTCATAGAAAAATTGCTTTTTATTAACTTCCCGACCCGAAGGGAGGAAGTTATTGTAATGACCCCGAAAATCGAATGTGGAAATTTAAGCATTTCTCCACGTTTCATGACCTTTGGAACCACTTCTGACCCTTTTCAGGTACCTGTCTGTATGTGTGGATGTGTATGTGTGTGCGTACGTCTGTGACAAAAATTTTGTGCCACGATTCCTCCTGAACAAACGATGCGATTTGACTTTTTTTTTTTAATCGCTGTATTTTCATGTGACGTGAACCTGATTAGATTATGGTGACGATCGTCTCAGCGTTCCTCTAGTTTTTTCCAAAAAACATTTGGAAAAAAGTCGAAAATTAGCGTTTTTTTGTAAACGAGACCATTTCTCCGTGCATAACGATGCGATTTCAAGTTTTTTTTGTTAGAAACGATGAATCTTGATATAACGCACAAATCATGGAATACTGGAAGACATTTAATCAGCAGTTCACTAGCTTTTTTCGAAATCGATATACATTCAAGAAACAATTTTACTTTTCTGATAAATTACATCTTTTCTCGATGCGGAATACGGCGATGTGTGTGCATGAGAGTGTGTGTGAGTGCGAGCACGCGCACGGATTTTCTTGTCTTCTATGGGTATTTCCTCGGAGAAATGTGAGAAAAAGATTGAATAAATACATAATAAATAAAAAATTAATGAAAGACAAAACAAATGGTCGGGAAGTGATTGGTGCGACCCGTAATGGGTCACATCCAATTCCACCAACCCCTACCGGTCATACCCTAAAGAGGGAGCGCGCGAAGCGCGCGACCGGGCCTGATTTTTTATTCATCAGATTGAAAACCAAAAAAAATCCTAATCAATTGAAGATTAGATTTTAACAATTTTAATATCTCGAAAACTTTGCAGGAACGAATTTATAGGTTTCGATTGACCTAAATAGGAGGTATCGAGACGAGTACTTTGAAAAAAAGTGAAATCGGTTGCGTAGTTTTGCAGATATTGCATATAATAGATTTTCAGAAAAAGTTGAATATCTCCAAAACTACTGATTCCTGATGAGAACCTACGTTCTGATCCAGCAGATCGGATCCGAAAAACTACAGGCGGGTTCAGATCAAGTTCTGATCAGGTAGACATGATCAGATGATGCCTGATGAGAACCTGACCAAGTTTCGATCCAGTAGATCGGATCCGAAAAACTGCAGGATGATTCAGATCAAATTCTGATCAGGTAGACATGATCTCACCCTGAGGTCGACTGCCTGACCCCAAATTGATCAAATTCGGATTTGATGTCCTTGATCGGCATTTGAAAGGGGTCAATTGAAGAGAAAATGATCAGATGCAGATCCGCTCCACCTGACATTAATTTTAATAAGTTTTTCGGATAATTTAATTAAATATTATTATACTATTCAAATTAAGTTTTATCAACCACTATCAATAACTATTTTCAATCTTTAAGAAGGATCATTATACCATAATTAAAATAAATTAAATTGAATTAATTTAATTTAATGAATTTAATTTAATTAATCAATTTAATTAACAGCCAGTCCCCCTCAAATGTACAGAAGGGAGGGATGATGATGCCGTAAATACGTATTAGAGGAGTATCAAACTTACATGCAAATGATCTTGAGAAAAAAATCACCAAATGTCTATTCATCTATTAGTGTTATTGTTATTATCATTATTATTATTCATTAATGGATAATAATAATGATGAGTTTTATTAATGAAATAAATAAAAATTTAATTGAACATATTTTATCTCTGAGAATACACACGCACATCCGCGAGATCAGGAATAGTCGTAAATTCAACGAATACCCCGATACAAATCATATAGGCAATGTACAGTTTACTCAATACTAATAGCACGATATCGTAGTGGTTAGGAACATAGGATTAGTAATCGTAGGGTCCCCGATTCGATCCCCGGCATCGGTAAAAAAGTAATAAACTTTTTCAGAGGTAATAACAGTAGAGATTCATTAAGAGAGGCGGCCTACGGTGAAAGAATTGAATTATCTTTTGTTTTGGATTAATTATCATTGATAATTGTTATTGATACTGACAGGCAGGTCATCCGGTTTTCATACTGTTGACTTGATCAAGTTCGGATCCATTCGTCCTGATCAAATCCGGATTGGTCAGAGGCGTAACATGTCTGATCAAGACCGGATCCGTCAACTTGATCAATACCTGATCAGTGGTCAGGTCTAACCTGATCCAAACTTGATCAAGACCTGACCGGAATTTCCACTCGGGGAGCGAACAACAATTTTTTCAAAAAAGCAGAAAAGTGGAAATATCTCGAAAATTTTGCAGGGACGGGTATATAGGTTTCAATCGATCTAGATAGGAGGCATTGAGATGAGTATTTTGAAAAAAAAAATTAAAATCGGTTCACTATTTTTGGAGATATTGGAGAAAAACGATTTAAAAACAAATCGCTTTTCCTCAAAAACTATTGGACCGATCGAGCTGACCTTATGCACAGAGTTAGTCTTTATTAAGACCTATAATCTGACAAAATTTCACATTTTTTCAAATTTTTTTTAGTCAATTTACTACTCGATTTTCTAAAAGTTGACCACCGGGCAAGTGGCGGTGGAGGGACCAACATACAGACATGGTCGTCAAACTTCGTATTTTTACGTTTCAGACCATTCTACATCATTTTCAATGAAAATGAGAAAATCCAAAAATCGAACAATTGCAAAGTTTCCATTCGGAAGCAAAAGGAAGAAAGAGGATCCTAAGGAGGAAGAAGAGTTAAAAGCAAAAAGGCTAAAGAAAGCTGCAGAGCAGAAAAAAAAGGGAACTGGCAAATGAGGCGAACTCAAGTCAGGAGGCAGATGAGAAGGAAAATTAATTAAAGACAATATCTGAAATCACTTTTTCGGTTTAATCATTCAATAACGTTACATTCACGTGAAAAGAGTTGTCAATCAAATCTAGAGAAGGAGAATTCCCGTGTTTCATAGTAGCTGCAGTGTGATTTTTCTTCAAAAGAACAATTTCTATACATTTGAAAGGCGAAATCCGATAAATTCTTATGTTCTGATCAATCTAGATAGAGGACTTCAAGACTAATATTTAAAAAAAAAAAGCGAAATCGGTTGCGTAGTTTTAGAGATATTGCATATAGTAGTTTTTCAGAAAAAGTCAAATATCTACAAAACTACTAGTCCGATTGAGCTCATCTAAAGTACAAACCGTTGTTATCGTAAGAGGAAGGTTCGCTCCTTTCAAGTTTATATGTCAATTTTTACGAAGGCTAGAGAGCGTACAAGGATTTTATCGAAAAAAACAGAAAATCAAGAATATCTCAGGAACTCTATGAAACGGCTATATATGTTCCCGTTGATTCAGATAGAGGACGTCGAGACGAATATTTTGAAAAAAAAAGTGAAATCGGTTGCATAGTTTTGGAGATATTCCATATAATAGATTTTCATAAAAAGTAAAATATCCCCAAAATTAGTAGTGCGATTGAGCCCATTGGAAATACGAACCGTTGTTATCATAAGAGGAAGGTTTTCTCCAAATTTCAAGTAGATATCTCAATTTTTACGAAAACTAGAGAGCGTAAAAAGATTTTATCGAAAAACAGAAAAGTGAAAATATCTCGAAAACTTTGCAGGGACGGGTATATAGGTTTAGGATAGGAGACATTAGGACGAACATTTTGAAAAAAAAATGAAATGCTTTTTCTCAGGAACTATTGGACCGATAGAGCTGATCTTGTGCACAGAGTTAGTCCTAGTCGGGACCGATACTCTGACAAAATTTTAGAGTTTTTGAAAATTGTTCAGTCAATTTATTACTCGATTTTCGAAAACTTGATTTCCTAAAAGTGGCGGGGCGGGGGGACATACAGACATGGTCGTTAAACTTCGTATTTGTACGTTTTAGACCATTTTACATCATTTAGAATGAAAATTAGGAAATGTGAAAATCGAAGGATTGCAGAGCATCCATTCGGAAGTAAAAACTGGATTAGCTTTAGAAAAAAGTTTCTAAGTTTTAGAAACCGTGGTTCCTAACCTTCAGATTTCTAAAATCTAGAAAAAATTTTCCATCTTTATTTCATCTTGTTCAGCCTTGAGCATCCAGGCTGGATCAGCCTTGATCAATCTCAAATCAAACCTGATCCAATCTTTATTCCATCGTTCATCCCTATCCCGCATGAATGCGGGATGAACCTACACGGAGAAAAAAATCCCAGAAAAATTTCCGTGCCAGCACCGGAAAATTTTCTGTGGAGTACAAGAATTTTTCACTGTATATCCGAGAAAAATTCCGGTAGCGCACGGTGCTGGTACGAGAATTTTTCCGGATTCGTCCAAATGAACCTATTTTACCATGCTACCACAGTAATTTTTCTGGAATTTGTTTCCCCATGTATCTGAGTCCGCCCTAATCTTAAATCCCGTCAATTACGAATTCACAATCTTCAGATTATGCGTATTAACTCAAATCAATTTTTCAAGGGTTAACGATTTGTTAGTGAATAATAATCTCTCGCAGCTAATTCATGATTATTATTATCGGTAAAATGAAAAAATGGGAGCGCCCTACGTGAATGTCGCATGGAGTTCCAGCAGCGACCTAGCCGCCGAGTACGGCAGCGCACTCCATGCGTGAATATCGCTGCAACAGCCAATGTCGCAGGGCCTCTAACAATTTCTACTCGGGTCCTCGCCCGATTATCCTTAAATCAAATCATATAAGGGCAGATGAGGACAACTATAGAATTGAGCATGTGCGAATCACGTATACATAACCAACCGTTTCACATGTCTCGAAAACCTAAATGAGTACATCTATGCTTCTCACCACCATATATTAGGTGTACAAATAAGTTTTAGGACACTTTGCAATTTGCAATTTAAAATTCATTTTCGAAAAAAAGTAAACTACATTTATTCATCAAAATAATATCCATCATTTCGATTGACCGTCAGCCATCTGTTCGGTAATTCATGAATGCCTTCCGCAAAGAAAGTTTCATCTTGCGAGGCAAAGAAATTATCGAGCCATTTTTGCACTTCTTCAAATGTTTTGAATCGCACATCAGTCAATTCGTATTGCATCTTCCGAAACAAGTGAAAATCAGTTGGAGCTAAGTCTGATGAATACGCCGGGTGTGGCACAACTTCCCATCCAAGAGCCATTAACGTATCTTTTACCGGTTTACCCACTTGAGGCCTGGCGTTGTTATGGAGCAATTTTACTGTACGTTTTCCTTTGCCAGTAAATGGACGTTTTTGTTCAATTTCTTGGTTCAATCTTATTAATTGTTGACGATAGCGATCGGCAGTAACTGTCTCGCCAGACTTCAAAAGTTCATAATGCAGTACGCCTTTCATATCCTACCATATACACAGCATGATCTTCTTACAGTGAATATTGCGCTTCAGTGTCGATGTCGTCTGCTCGCAGGGGTTAACCCAATGATATTTGCTTTTTGAATTATCAAAATAAATCCACTTTTCATCGCCGGTCACAATTTTCCATAAAAAAGACTTTCTATGTTGCTTATTGTAAAGATTCAGACATGTGTCAAGTCGGCTATCTTTATTTTCTTGAGTCAAAAGTGTGGCACCCACTTTGTTCCTTTTCGAATCTTTCCGATTGCGTTGAAGCTATAGGAACGATCTGTTGAGTTACTCCAAGATGTTTGCAAGTTGTTTTTCTGTCTGGCAAGAGTTTTCATCCAGCAACGCTTGCAGTTTCTGGTCATCCACCCTTACAGGGGCCCCGGGACGTTCGCATTACCGTCGAAATCAGCTTCGAAATCACCTTCTTTAAATCGCTTATACCAATACTCACATGTACTTTTAGATACAATGTTTTCTCCAAGAACAGAACAAATCGATTGACATGCTTTCCTAACAGTTTTTCCTTTATGGAATTCATAGCGAATGCAATGTCTAATAAATAGCTTATCGATCTCCATGTTTTGTTATATAAGTTCTCGTAATGTGGGTGAAGCCCAAGAATTTATTTTCTATTATCACTACGAGAGGTGGTACATTATCAAGCTACCGTATTTTCACTTGATTGGTTTCGTATTTTTTAATGAATTTGTGAATTACTCCGTTGAATGGCGAAGTTAAATGTTTGTAGTTTAATTAATTTTTTGCAGACTTGATAAACGTTTTAAGATGTTTAATGACGTGATGGGTGTTTAAAAAGACTACTTAAATGCTTGGATTCCAGGTTAACACTTATATATTTTACATTTATCAAACATAGTACATAGTTGTCAAATTTGGTTTAATTAGTTACTTGCTCGAGAGCGAAGTTAGAACTGACGAAAAAGTTGAATAAATTTTAGAGTATGATTTCAAGAATGGAGGGGATAGTTTGGACTGTTTGTAATTGGATGAATTTTACATTTCAGTAACAATTACTAGGATTGGTTGGATTGACAAATAGTAGGAGAAGAGGGTAGTACCGCGTGGGTCCGAAGGGTACTCAGGCAAAAGGGATGAGTGTACATCGAGTTTCCAGCTTCGAGTTTTTAATGGCTTTTGTTTTGGACCTTTTATTTGTCATAAATGCCCGTAATAAAAATTGTCTAGACATTTCGGATTTTTGAATTGTTGAATGAAGCTGTAAAAACGATTGGAAATTTTGAAGATTAAAGACATGAATGATTGGAAAGGTTGAATGAATGTGCATGGGTCGTTTCTTTCCTTGGAATATGAATGAAAAGAGCTATAAAACTATAAAATTTAGGAAAGACTGAATATTTACTGAATCAATGTTCATACTTCTAAGAAATTTAATCAATAACGTTTTTCGGTTTATGACCGTTTGCTCGGAAACTAATAAATTGAAATTTTAACGTGAAATTTCCCAATCTTTTGTATTTAAAGTTTGGGAATATCGAATAAATGTGAACAAGAAAATTTTCTTCTTTTTTTTAAATTCTAAAAATGGTTGCAGCTGCAACATATTTTATTCGCAGAATTTAAAGTTATGTTTATGACTCCCTTATCTTTTGATACTACATAACAAACCCCACCATATCATATGTAAGCGGTAATTTTGAATTATTTTCATGACACGGAATCGAAGTGTCCTAAAACTTATTTGTACATCTAATATATGACCAGATACTGATAGCTGTTTTAACATCGTCATCTACAAGTTACAAAGGAAATAGTCATGAACTTCCAATGAAAACGAATATTCAATTCTAACGTTAAAACAAGGAAAAATATAATTTCGCCCAAAATGTTGGAAAAGAACAAAGAAAATTGAATGTTCGAGAAAATCAAATTGATCAAATCGTTAAATCCTCTAGTTCTTACTCCACTCGAATAAAAATGTAATTAAATGTTTCCATAAATACGAGGAAACCACATTTCCCCCAGAAATCCCATGACTGTACAGAAGTTGTTTTCGGAGTATGCGGGGTGTCCTAAGTAGATTTCTCGCCTGCCGCACGCTTTCCCACAAGGATTTCCTTCAGACGGCGTACGGATGAGTCTGAGATGATTCGTTCTACCCCCGCATAAGGCCTCCCCCTTGAATAAAAAAAAAATAACTTAATTAAAGAATTTCCATGAATTCCCTGAAGATCTGGTCTCACATACATATTTATGATCCTACCGCTACACTAATAAAAAGTCGGGAATCACAATGGCACTACCTGCACAAAATCACCTCACCCCTCTCCTCCACAACAATGCGGGAGCGCTCCCGACCATTCTCATGACAAAAAATCCCATGCCATTATTTCGTTACCCAATTTCATCCACAAAGTTGAAACATAACGAATAAAAAAATGGTTTTGAAAAAAAAAACTGAGTATCATTAAGCTGATGCAAAAGTTGGCTGAAGAGATGCAGAAACTTTCCACCCCTCACTCGTCCTCTTCGCGCGATTCTGTATAACATTCAAGTGGGGTGTTTTCCATAAAACATTCCTTCTCTCCCCTCGTCCTCTCGTTTCCATTCCTCACAATGAGCAAAACGAAATTCTCAAGTTGTGACAAGGTAAAAGTGCAACACTCGGAGAATCGTAATTACGTAGAACGCCACCCAGGTCCCACCTAAAATCTCGAGAGATTCTTGCCCACTCTCCCTGCCTCCCCCCCGCCCCGCCAACTTTCACCCACTCCCAACCCCTTTGAAAAGAATCCTTCTGATTCGTTCTAGTGCGTCAAAATGAGAAATAAAAACAAAATAATGAAAAGAGCCTCGGTCACTTCTTCAAACGTGACTTATTTGTATAAACAGGAGCTCATGTAGACATTGTGAGGGAGATGAAAGGAGTGAGGAAAAAAATGTGAGCAGAGAAGAGTCACGAGGAAAAAAAATGTGAAACCCAACTCCTGAAATTGCGAAATAGTACAGCATTGGTCTCAACTGTGACCATATACATATACCACTGGAGTTGACTCTCGAGACACCAAATGGACGTGGAGGTGGGAAGGGGGTGAGGAAGGTTTGAGTAAAGATGGGTGTACAGTGTACAGGAACGTGAAAGAAAGAGCAGGGGTGACGGGGGTAGTAAGGGATAAAGGAGAAGAGAAATGTGAGCGAGAGGTGGATTATATAGCGGTTGGATTTCATTTCGTCTTGTCGCTTTGATGTCCGTGATGCGTGCTGCGCTGTCCCGCTCCTGCCTTTTTAACAAACTCATCTCCTCTACCTCCTCGGCCCTTAATCTCCGCCGTTCGACCTCTACCCTGAGTTCTTTCCGCCCTCTCCCGTTCCTCTCTCTGCAAGTTCGTTTTTTTCTTCTTTTTTTTATTTCTCCTTTAGTTTATTCCTTCGGGTGCGATACATGCGCGCATCAAGAATGAAATATTCCGTCTCACTTTGAGTTATGTTTTTTCTCTCCTTGCCCCTTCCCTTTTCCCTCTAAGAGTCAGTAACAAGGGTCTGAGCCTGACGTATCGGCCATCAAATAAATCGGCGCTTTGCACAATTTGTATTAATTTTTTTCTTATTTTGGGGTAATTTACATGAGAGGGTCAAGCCTTCTTTTTTATTTTCATTTTATGTACTTGTTCTTATGCTTCATATAGGGGAGAGAAGAAACATTGATGGTCGGGTCGGG
The DNA here is from genome assembly GCF_001412515.2 of Diachasma alloeum. Classification (NCBI taxonomy): domain Eukaryota; kingdom Metazoa; phylum Arthropoda; class Insecta; order Hymenoptera; family Braconidae; genus Diachasma; species Diachasma alloeum. The sequence goes on from NW_021681562.1 coordinate 109,562, forward strand.
GGTCGTGCGATTATCGCTCAAACGATATAATGTGTTATGGACATAAGTCATACAGATGAGGTGTCGTAAAAGGGTGGAGAATAAACCTAGATGGGGGGAGAGAATGAAATGGTGAAAAGGGTAGTTGAGTGAGAACTGCCGCGTGCTGGACTATCACCGCGTTATTAGCATGAAGGCAAAACGTTTTTGAAGGCCATCGATACTCTACCCCCTTTCACGGTTATGGGGGGAGGAGCAGAGAGGGCGAGTAAGCGGCTGAAACGTGGCCGGAGAACTGCGGGGGTTCCTTGTTAGTGCGCAACCCTCTCTTTTTCTTTTAGAATTCTTTTCAAGGTTTTTATCGCGGAGGTAAAGTGGACGATCATTATTATGTCTTCACGTGCTATTTGAGTTTATTGAGGGTTTGTTAATGGAGGAGAATTGGTTTATTGGGGGTCGACGGGAGGGGGTGGCTGAAGTGGGTTTTAATGTGGTGGAAATTCTCATGTGGGATTTTTTGGATCTTTTGATATGACCACGCGGTGATTCACGGACATGCCTTTTGGCCTGTCAGCGTCATTTAGTAAAGTTTTAGAAACTTCGAGACAGTCCGAAATTCGAAAAAGTTCTCCGTTCTTCTACATGACCGAATCCGCCAATTCTATATACGAAAAATTACCTCAAAATCTTTAAGTTCTTCTCTTTTTTTGATCGGAAAGTACAGTCCAAAAGGAGAAAAATGAGCATCAACGTAGCTCTCTATCTGGCGGAGATAGGGGAGAGTCGGGCAAAATGGGATGTTTCGTGACCGTCTCTAGTTGTCAATATCTTCACCAATAAATGAAGATATTGACAATTGGAAAAGGTCTAAACATGTCATATTTTGCCCGTCCCTCCCCTATTGAAGATTCAATTTTTTTCCTTCTAAAAACTTTTCTCTTCAATTCTAATTACGAGTGACTAAGAATAACAAAAAAATGGAATCCTTACGTTTTGTCGGAACTTTTCGCAACTTTTCGAAAGAAATATAGTTTTTTATGTATCTGTGTCTTTTGGCATAGAAAATTTAAAAAGAAAGTTTCAAACGGTCATTTGGGGTCGTTCCCCGCCTTTTTTGTGTTCTTTTTTTCGAAAGTTCAGAAAATTTCCTAACAAAAGCATAGTTTCATTTTTGATGCTCCCACAAACTCAGAGATAAAATGCAGATAAGACCATTTTGTCTTCCCCAAAAATTTGATTTTCAAAAATATCTCGAAATCGAATGGGAATAGAGAATTTTTTGCAGATCTTTTGTAGAGCAGAATGAGATCTACAAAAAGGCTCTTATGACAATTTTTCCATCCACCCTATATTTAAAGTTATTCATTGAAAAATTATCTCCAGATTCAGTTGCCAATTTATTTTTTGCTTTCGAATGGAAGCCTTGTAATCAATGATTTTTACGATCTCATAATTTTGCTTGGAAATAATGTAGAATGTCATGAAACGTGAAAATATGATGTTTTTAGAAAATATATGTATGTATGTCAGAACGTGTATGTCGATTTTTCGGAAATTTTTAATAAATCCCCTCGAAAAAAGGACTAAAGTTTGAGCTAAAAATCTGAAATTTTGTCGAATAATTGGTATTACTTTGGAGCATTTGTGGGCGCAAGTTCAGCTTAATCGGCCCAGTAGTTTCCGAGATATAGCAATTACTCAAAAATCTTTTTTCCTTAATATCTCATAAACTACGTGACCGAATTGAAGTTTTTTGGCGGGAAAGTATTCCTTACGATAATATCGATCGAATCAAAATATTGCTACGTAACTAGGGTCAGTTTAGTAATGATCGGCATTTTTCATTTTTACTAGCAAATCGTTGTGGAAACGATAACTCGCTGAAAATTCAAGATAGAAAGTTGAAATTTGGTAGAATTGTAGCTGTTATGATACTACAGAACTGTATTGTTCACGAGCTGAATCGGATGAGTAGTTGAGAAGATATTCAACTTTTTGTGAAAAACTGTTATGCTTAATATCTCCTAAACTACTGGGCCGATTCACTTTTTTTTAAATATTTGTCACGGTATCTTCTATCAAGATCAATCAAAATATATATACCCGCCGCTTTACGCGCACTAAGCCGTTTTGAAAAGTGCACTTTTGAGACAGGTATCACAGAAAATTTCGTGACAATCGATTCAGTATATCCGGGCATAGAGCAATTTATCCAAAAATCTTTTTTTCTATAAAATTACACATCGTCATTTTATCAATGATTTCCGTCTCTATATGACTTAAAAAGTTATAACAACAATTTATGGTATTTTGTATTTGATGAAATGTCATAGCTATGACAGAGGTAGAGTTCGGTATAGTCTTTTTTGTTTTAAGAAGTGTAAATTTTCTACTATTTTTATTAACAAAAGTACGGTCATTAGTTGATCTTGTGTTTCATGTAAATATAATATGAATTATATTTCAGTCTCGTTCTCGGGATTACAATCCTGATATTTACTTGTAGTACCGCTGATCATGCAGATCGAATCACAGGTTTAGAGAGCAATTCGAAAAAATGTGCCATGAAGGCCTTGTAGCGCCCCCACAGACCTGTCGTTTTCATAACGTTTTTTGTGCTCGAAAGCGACACATGATAGAGAGCAACTTTATTTACTCAAAATCAATTTATTATCAACTTTTTCATTATACAGTGTGAATAAATATTAAAATGAAAAGAAGTGAGTCTTCTGAAGGAATAATCCTACGAGAAATGTCGCAACTGGAGAAATTATTGCTCTACAAGTGCGATGTAACCTCGAAAGGTAATATTCAATTCTTTCAGTTAAAATTACTTTTGTAATTTTTCTCTCTTATGGCTGCGTGTACTCGACATGAGTGAGTCACGTTTGCGCGTCCTGGCTGGTTACTTTTGCACGAAGGAGGTAATGATAACCAGTGCGTTGATAACTAAACACCAAAACCATTGACAATGGGCTAACTGGCTAACGCCAGATATTAACGCTAGCTGAAATTAACAATATTAAATAATGAATAAAAAATGAACAAACATGAATGTTTGTAATACTATGATATTTTTAATAAACTTTCTCAATTAGTTCATGTGGAAGAACTTCATAATAATAATTTGTTGACTGGTGACGATTGTACGAAGGAGGCAATGACTACCAGTGCATTGGAAAGTTTGATTCCTTTCCACAGAAAATAAAATGGAATCACCCACTCATTTATCAGNTATTTAAAGTGGTAAATAAAGTGAAATTTTTCCGACAATCACATCCTATCATCAAATTCTTCATGATCAGGAACAGAAAGAAATTTTCAAGTTGATGGTTGTGGAGAAAATCGGGTGAGCGGTATTACCCGGTGAGCGGTACAGGCACACCCTCCCCTACCAGTGCATTGGAAAGTTTGATTCCTTTCCACAGAAAATAAAATGGAATCACCCACTCATTTATCAGGTTTTTTCCTGATTTTTCGGATGAAAATCATCTTAAAATCCTGTAAAATAATTTTCGAGATGCTGTCGAAGTGACAGAATATTTTAAAACTGAGAATCTTCAGGTTATTGGGATCAAACATTGTTAATCCTGAATGTGTCATTGTGTCCAAGCACACAAGAAGCATCCCTAGATGTATTTTGAGGATGTTTCAATGAGTGAGACGATGATTCCAATTGAATGGAGTTGGCCTTCAACCTGACCAGTATCTAGAGGGTATTATCAACAGGTAAATAAGACACCACACACATTCGTTTGTTTTTTAATATAAATAATTGATTAAAATTACGAATGAACAATTCGTATTTTATAAAACAAAAACAGATTCACTGAATCAATATTCGGCGAAAAATTTCGTCTCCAAAGTCCAACTCTGAATATCGGATTTCTACTCTTCTCAATTAAATTGATGAATGATAATATCATTTATAAATAAACTGACTCATAGTTTCCTGACTTACCAACGTTGAGACAAATCTTCACGTTGTGGATGATGTCAAGTCACTAAAAAGTTTTTCAATACTGATCTCTTGATAAGCACATGGATGCTTCTGGCTCAGATTTAATTAATTTATTCACTGTTTTTCTCATTCATTGAGTTGAGAAAGTGCTCATAACTCCTAACATAACTAAATAATCAGTGAATTACAGTAAATATGAGAACATATTTCAACTTTATTTGGTTTTCACCATCTTCTACGTGAAAAAACATGTAAACATCCCTCACAAAGCCAATGTGCAGTTTCTTAAACCGAATGGGCTTGCGTCAAATATCCCTCAAACTGTAAAGGCTATAACTGCCGAACGTCAAATATGTTAAACAGTTTCCACTTCCAACTGGAATATATATATATATATATTTTTTAAATTACTAATAAATAGTTAACCTTCAAATTATGTCAGAGGTTGCAATTTTTTCTACTTGCATAAATCAATTATGAATTAAATTTGCAAAACTTTTGATGAGAAAATGAAATCACAAATGACAACTTTGCGGAGCTGTCCGACAAGGCTGTTCGTTGCAAATTTGAATTTTGCCTCATCTCACCATGAACGGTTCAGAAAAAGGGAACTTTGAATTGAAAACTTGTTTTTAATGGATATATCCAATTTCTTCGTTGAATCTCAAATACGAAATGTTTTTGTAAATGTTCTCAAATGTTTTCTCATGTGAATCTTAGTCAAAGCTTAACATATTTTATGTTAAAAAAAAAATTGACAGAAAAATCAAATAAAAGCCCATTTTTATCATACATTTTTCTTTTTGAGGGTGCATTTTCATGGGTATAACCAATGAAAACTTCATTTATCGCTTAATACTCACAAAACTGGGTTTTATGTCTGAATCTTATTCAGGAAGGAATGATAATAATATTCATTATAATAATAACAAATAATCAAATGAATGAATACATAAATAATGATGATTAAACATCATATTTTCTAACCATAGCGCAAAGTTATGAAAATAAGCATTCATTCACTGAAATATATTTTTGAGCTATCTCAAATCACGAATACATAATTGATTAAAACGTTTTTCTTATGTTTTCTAATTAAATCCTTGGACAATAAAGGAAGTACAAGGCTAGTCCTGAACTTTGTTTTTAATACAATACATGTTATACCAATGTAGAAAATTTTTCCTTCAATCTTGCTCTTGGAGATGCACGATTTATCAATATGGGTGGCCGGAGTTTTTTCCCCCAACAAAAATTCCCCGGAAGAAATTCGCCCGTCAAAATTCCCCCGGAAAAAAATTCCCCGGGAAAAAATCCCCCGTAAAAAATTCCCCCGGAATGAACACCATTCCCATTTTTTCTGGGGATTTTTTTCCGAGGGATTCATTGTTCGGAGTAATTTTTTCCGGGGGAATTTTTTCCGGGAAATTTTTTCCGGGGAATTTTTGTTGGGGGAATAAAGTCCGGGAACCATCAATATGAAATAACTTCCTCAAGCAGTGCACCTGCAGATTGGAATTGATAGGAAGAATGTTTTTTTCCTATTTGTTAAAAAATCGTAAGATCACAATAAGTAAGAAAAATATTCTTAGATGTCCCCCTTTCGATATTATACATCAACTTATCTATATATATTTCTCGTAAAAATTTCTTTTTTTTTTGGTTTAAATTTATCAAAATTATTAAAAAATTTGAATTAAAGTTAGGAATATGATACCCTAACATAAATCTAACATAAGGACCTTTTTCAAGCCTCAAAGTTAAATCCTTATAACGGATTTTTGTACGATGAGATCAAAAAAGTATTTTGATTAGATTCAGATTTCTTCTTCTCTGATGAAAATTTTGATCCAGAAAAGAGCTCACGGACAGCTCATATGAACCTAAAAATGAAGCTTTCAGACTTTTCTGTCATATTTTTGCTAAACGTTGGGATTTTCCGGAGATTGGTTTCCTTTGCCTTCTAAATTAGTGCTAAATTTGAAGAATTTCTCCTCTAGAGAAGTGATTTCAGACACTTAACAAGTGGATGCTTTTATTTCCGATTGAAAATCCTCCATAATTCACAAAACATAAAAATCATCATAATAATATTATTGATAATTTTGAAAAATGATAAAAGATGTCAAAACGTCTGGACTCATAGTCGTATCATACAGACCATTTCTGCAAGTGATACTCAATGTTGAAATGTAAGCTGGGTATCTATCCAATTATCTGGACCTCCTATTTTGTTCAATGATTGTTCTCCTGTGGATCTATAAGATACATATATATATATATTTTTTAAGTAATATTCTCTACTATTGCCTTATAAGGGGCTGCTGTTGATGCCCTAACTCGTTGGCGTATTGTATGCCTATTACTTTCTGAAATGAGTCATTATAATTGAAGAACTGAAAATCGACGTATTTTTCTTCTCCCCAGTTGAACTCAACTGGATTTTTTCAAAAATTTTTTTCATCCATTTATAATTTTTCCTTTGAAACTAAAGCCTCATATGAGTTTTCAAATAGCCAATGGATAATATCATCAGTTCCAAAAAAAAAAGAAAAAAGCAACTTGAGTTTCTTCTTGAATTTCTTTGTTTTTAATCCAAGTGTTTCTCAGACTACATCTAGTCAATTAGCACTCTCTTTACCATGTGAGAGTTGCCTGTTTGTAAGTAGAATCACTGATTTCTTGGGCTTCGCACGTATGAAAAAATCGTATAGAACTTCTCTATACGAAATGCGTATAGAATGATTCTATACAATTTCTATAGGTTTTTCGTATATGATATTCGAACTTTTCTATACGAGAGTTTTCTATACGAATTTGTTCTATACGAATACTTTTTCATGACATTCTATACATTAATCGTTATTCTATACGAATTTTATCTATACACTCGAGAGGATTATGTATAGAAATCTAGTGATTCTATACACGTGGTTTGTATAGAAATAATTTCTATACGATGGCTGAATTTTCGAATGGAAATTATTTCTATAGAAAACGCTATACGAACCCAAGTCGCATGTATAGGATCTCCCCGTGTATAGAGTCTCTGAATTTCTATACAGGAATTATTTCTATAGAGAGCGCCATACTAACCCCAGTCGCATCAATAGCAACCTCGTATATAGAATTTCTAGATTCCTATACGATAATAATCTTGAGCGTATAGAAATAATTCGTATAGAGATTGTTTCTATTGACATCGCTATACGAATCCCAGTCGCGTCAAAAGAAACTCTGTGTATAGAATCTCTGGATTTCTATACATAATCCTTTCGGTGAATAGAAACTTTTCGTACAGGAATTAGTTCTATAGCGAACGCTATACAAATCCCAGCCGTATGAAGAGGAATCCCGTGTATAGAATTTATGAATTTCTTTACGAGAATAATTTTTAACCTATAGGAATAATTCATATAGAGATTGTTTCTATAGATATCGCTATACGAACCTCAGTCACGTCAAAAGAATCTCTGTGTATAGAATCGCTGGATTTCTATACACAATCCTTTCGGTGTATAGAAACATTTCGTGCCGGAATTAATTCTATAGTGAACGCTATACAAATCCCAGCCGTATGAAGAGAAATCCTGTGTATAGAATTTTTGAATTTCTATACGAGAATCACCACGAGCCTATAGAAATAATTCGTATAGAGATTGTTTCTATACACATCGCTATACGAACCCCAGCCGCGTCAAAAGAAACTGTGTGTATAGAATCTCTGGATTTCTATACATAATCCTTTCGGTGTATAGAAACATTTCGTACAGGAATTAGTTCTATAGCGAACGCTATACAAATCCCAGCCGTATGAAGAGGAATCCTGTGTATAGAGGTTTTGAATTTCTATACGGGAATCACCACGAGCCAATAGAAATAATTCGTATAGAGATTGTTTCTATAGACTGTTATACGAACCTCAGTCATGTCAAAATAAACCCCGTGCATGGAATCTCTGGATTTCAATACGAGAATAATCAGGAGCCTATAAGAATATTTCGTATAGGGATTATTTCTATAGACATTGCTATACGAACCCCAGTCACGTCAAAAGAAACCCTGTGTATATAATCTCTGAATTTCTATAAGAAAATAATCTGAAGCGTATAGGAAATATTGCTATAGACATCGCTATACCAACCGCAGTCGCGTCACAAGAAACTCCGTGTATGGAATTTCTGAACGATTGATCTCATCTCTGATTTTTGATACGTAATCTTCTCGAGCGTAGAGTGACTGGAGTTCTTATAGTAATAATATCATTGGAACCGGAGGAATCATCATGTCTCCCAATGGATTTTCCTGCAGGAATGAAACCTCTATAAATGAATTCCAATCAGACCAATTACAAATACATCATATATTCATAAAATCCATAGTACGAAAAGCATGTGTCAATGTCATATAACGATTGTTAATAATGAAATATCATTTTCCTTTCTGTAATATTATTTCTTATTAATACAGTCATGGTTATAATGGTAATATTGATGACATTCTGTACATTTCAATGGTCAAAATCTTTCATCATGCTTATAGTAACATATTCATAAAGAGGATAAAAACTTTAATTATGATCAAGATCTGGTCTTTTTCCAATTGATTCACAATCGAGAAAATCATATACTTGCGTTTGTCCCCGTGTAATGAATGGAATACTCTCACGCATTTTGACTCAATTTGCGATACTCGAAAACACACCACTGTGTCCATCTGGATTGCAGTCACGCATAAATTACGGCTGTCAAACCCGTGACGCTTCCAAAAATAGTTTTCTACAATAGTGTACGCACGCCCGATGACAATATTTTGACCATGAGAGGTCACACTCAATCCACTGATGTTAGCGTAGCATCCATTCGTTAGTTTTACACAACTATTGTTCCGTTTCATGAATCTTTTATATTCACAGCTATGATAAACCACATTGTTGTGTAAAAAACGTTCATAAAACGATATTTTTTCGGGTTGAAAGCCCAACCATTCATCAAGTACTATTTGCTCTATTGCTGAAATTCCATCCGTCGCCAGACCTAACCCCTTTATTCCCTCGTCATGAACCACATGATAATTATAGGAGATACCTTTAAGCCAAATGTAAAATTGAGATTTCGCTTGTTCATTGCAATCGTCCCTTTCGAATATAATTTGCTTTTCTTTAACATAATTTAAGCGTGTATACATTTTTACAATTTGTTCAGGAATATATTGGGTGCCAAAGAATAATTTTTTCAAAACTCCGTTAAACGTTTCAAACATAAAATTTGACCAGGCCCAGAGAGCTCCAAAACGTTTAACACTCTGTACTAGATATAGCAATAAGTGTAAATTATACTTCATATGTCTTTCACCATAGAGCGATTCAAACTCTTCCACGAATAATTCTATGGCCCTATGCGCACGAGAAGCATCGTTATCAGTGACCACTGTTTGTGATAATTTTTGAATTGCCCACACAAATAAACAGTAATGTTCAAAATATTTCTTGGACATTTTACCAATCAGACATGGGATTGAGTAATACAATAAGAAATATTTCCATTCCGCCGCGGTCCAGTGCATCCGGTGATCTATGGATCGAATTATACGTCTTATTTCGATGGGCGGAGTAATGGATTTCAAAATATTATTAACATCTTCTTTAAACCGTCCAAGATACCAGTTCTGTTCGTGATGTGTAGAATCGAACCATAAACATGTTAAACTCTTCATCGTTCCTTCTAATACTGAATGTAAGTAATCTGGCGGACAATCCTCCGGTACTGAAAACGAGGGTAAATACATGAGGACTGATGGTCCTTTAACTCCTTTCACCGGTTTTTTCTTCATAATAGTTTGTTTAACTAATCGTAAATGTTGCGACTGAGTTCGTAATTGGCCTACTCCAAAACAATACACTCGAATATTGCCTGGCAAATCTAATCTTTCTCCTTTCGTTAAACACAATGAACATTTTGTAACGAACGTTTTGTATCATTGGTCGCGCGATACTATCCCCTGACGCTAGACTACAGTGTACCTTAATAGTTTTAATTTTTGGATCACCTACAGTTGTACTTTTAAATCCGAAAATACCTAACTTTTTCAACTCAAGAATGAACGGTTCTAAATAGATATTCATTGGTGGCTTACTTTCGTTAAACCACAGGCCACACAATAAAATGTTATTTCTCCGTATCGTGAAAGGAAGCTCGTTTACACACACTTGTATGGGCCAAATTGATCCATCAGATGTGTTAAATAATTTAACTCCATCAGTATTGAACTGGACCGATAAGTCATCAGGTTTTATTATTCCATCGCGAACTCGTTCGCGATACTAAGATCCACTTATCAGATCGCTTTCTGCACAGTCTTGACGCTTTGCACGATAACATTCACTATTGACTAATCTTCTTAACTGTTCTTCCAATGACAAATATAAAAAGAAGTAATTGTTCCTGTCAAGCCATTTTTTATCATATTCCTGTTTACATCTAGTGCACTTGACATTGTTTTTGTCTTCCAAATCAATTCCCAAAATTTCCTCGCATGGGATGCAAAGATAATGTTTCTGGGAAAACGGATCCGTCTTCAATTTCTTCAGGAATAAATATTTACTCTTATGGACCTGGCGTCCCGCGTGAATGTCGATTAGCGGAATAAGGTCGGTCAAAGCGGAATCAGGGGCTTTAGACTTGAGTACATACACAATCATCAACAGCGCACTTTCCTCTTCTGACAAATCCACGAAAGATGATATAACATTTCTGGGCTAAAAAAATATGTAGGTGTCAATGCTAGATGTATTCCAATATAAGTATATTACCCATCGCCCGATGCCCTTTTCATACCTTCACGATTGGCTCTATATCTAATTCGTCATCAGAAAAATCTGTATCCTCCATGACACATTGTTCATGCGGATCAGGATCTTCTAGTGGATCTTCTGAAGTTTCACTACTGATTGAGCCATGCAATGAATTTAATGTGGAGCCACTTCTGGCTGGCATTGGAGGATCGGAATTATTTGAATCCGTTTCCGATTCTATATTCAATAGATCGTCGTCTTTATTACCCCGTAAGGGACATTGTTCCATTTCGGATTCAGAACACGAAGTATCTGCCTCCATTTCACTGCTGCTGGAGGCATCGTTATTTTTCTAGAAATTGTCAATAATTGCATTGAAATCATAGCGCCTGTCAGGCATGATGATAATTATTTTTTAATATCTGTATTCTATCATTACACGTGTGAATTCATAATAAACGTAACGCATGATCAAGTTAACTGTTATAATTGTCAAATAAATTATTACGGTTCAAATGTGAAAAAGGAGCAAAATTCAAACTAGTGGGGAAATTGTTCCACGCAGAGGTGTCAAACACGTGCTGCTGATGGATAGACGATATACGAGAAGTGAAAAGCGACACGAGCCGAGCAGCATCCAGAAAAAGAAATTGAATTCGGACTACCCTGACTATTCGGAATCCACACAAAAGTGTTGAGAATATGAACAAAATTGTCCAACCAATAAAATTCAAGTACTGTAATAACGAACCTCAGTAACGACCAAATGATTTTTTTTTTCATCATGGACGTATTAAAAGCGAGATTACACGGGAAGAATAATTTTATTTTTCATGGTGTCCCGTAAGTAACAAAAGGATTATTATTAATGATCACAATGAAATTTAAATCAATTATAAAATAGAAAACATAATAATTAGAGAATCAATCAGATCTTGAATGAAGAATTAAATAAATCAATAGTACATTGGAAGAGGCAAAAACAAAACAAAATAAATTTTTGTCGATAGAACAATTGATAGTGAGAACTTATGTTTTTCATGAGACTCATTGAGCGACAGAAAAAATTCATGCTCCAAGTATTCGACCAACGCAAAATGAGTGAATATTCTCTCGTATAATGAGTACATTGATTCTTATCAAATTTTTTTGTTATTAACTTAATATTATTAGATATAACCTGTAAATTACAATTATTGGGCTATTGTAAATCCACAATGCACGAACATTGGGCACAACTACCGGGAGTGCTGGAATCTCGGCACGTGCCGCTTTCCCGATTTTTTTTTTTCAGTCACAAAAAAATGTATCAACTGTTTTGAACATTAATGTTTTATAACTCGATTCTTCATAATAACAGTAATACACTTAGTTAGAAATGACAAGAGATCATTAATCAATCCCAACAAAAAATTGAATCCAATGTTTCAAAAAAGAGCAATTAGAACTAGGACTAAAACTTGATGGAGCTGACGAAATAATTCAATAATGAACAAAATCGATTGACAAATCGCGTAATTACCACATTTTTAAGAATTCCTGAAATATTCGTCAAAGACAAATCCCTTAATATATTTTTCAAATACTCAGTGTCTCTCGCGAGCTTTAGTTGTATAAGAGTAAGTGGAAATTTCAAAAGGAAATTCAATTAATCATTCAATTCAAATCAATGACTCCCACTTAATATCATATGAGCAATTCCTTTCGCTACCAGATCAAGTGCAACAGTTACACACTTCATGATGAAGAAAAAAAACAAATTCCTCTTTTCTATAATTATTCCAATTTTCTCAAACTAAGGTTCCAATTTATAGAGGGAAATCAGACAAAATAGAAAATATCGACAACTATAGGACTAAATAGGTTTTCACTATAAAAAAAACAAAGAAAAATGACGATTTTTAAGAAAAGAAGTGGGAAATAGCAATAATCTTCATCATAGACGGTTCAATCAACGCTAACATTCAAATTCATCGAAACATCAAATTATATTCTCACAAAGGGGAATCAATTATAAATTTTGCATTCGCGTATGTTCGTCTGCCTAGAATCGCTTATTTCTCCTGTATTCGTAGTTTTTTTTGAATAATTTTATTTTGGGGATTCTATATGACTTTTGGCTCAATCATCCGTATGGGTTTTTAAATTTCTTTATTTTTTCGGATAAAAAAAAAGTGATCCGACCCGCTCAAAAAGAAAAAATTAATGTAAATTGTTGCTATAACTTTTGTTTTTTACTAAATACTAAACTTTGTCTCCAAAAGGTGTAGTCATGTGACACGTTGTATAAGTGTATGTTTGACGAATGATATCGTCGAAAAAAAAAAGGTACACCGAGTCATTGAGAATCCTCACTTTCTTCAAGTTGGTTTCTCTTTCGCCTCGTCCTAACGGCCACAGAAAGTAATAGTAATTCATAGTAATTCTAATATATATTTTTTTAAATTTCTAATTCTAATATCCATGCATTTTTTAATGGGACATATTTTTTAGGAAACTTTTTTCTACAAAATATTTGTATACGAACAATTACCTTTTTCAATCATCATTATTTTCAATATAGGATATAGGGGAGGATGGGGCAAAACGGCCCCCCTTCAATCGTCAATATTTTCCGATTCAATAATCCGATTGGGATGAGTTAGAGCTCGTTTTGAAGAATGAAAAATTATCTTCAAAATGAAGTCAAAACTGGGAATTTTCACAATGTCATTCACAAGTTATTGACAATTGAAGGGGGCCGTTTTGCCCCACCCTCCCCTAGCTGTAAAAATAAAATTTCCTATCCATCTACAATAAAGACTTCGAATGAACAATCAATTAAATCCAGAGTAAATAATTGAAAATAATGATTCCAGCTTTTTAATTACTGAAAAAAAAATGGAACGAGAAATATAGAATGAATCCATTTGGAAGCCAATTAATGACATAACAGCACTAGGCTGAACTTACCAAAGAGTCCAAACGCATTTGTTTTTGTTTTCTGTACCATAGGGTATTCTTGGGAATGTCACGGTCTCTGTAATTTTTATACCGCCCACGTTTTCGTGATCCTTCGTCCATCATCTTTTTTTTGAAATTCAAAATTGAAAAATTATTTGCATTCTCATGCAATAAAAAACAAATGATATGAGTTGGTACGAAATTTTCCTTCAATTATCATATCATTGCAAGTTAACAACGAAAATTCAATGAGAGGAATTTATAGAATTTATACAATGATATCCACTTAAAATGCACATGTACGCTACTTGATCACCTCCAATAAGTTTATGAAAAAATTAAAAACTTTGAGCGCTGTGCATGATGTTAAAATTTCAACAAGTGAATCTTCACTTACCAAGTGAGGTTATATCGGCAGATAATCCTTATTTCAATCGTCCCATTAATTCAAATAACTCCAATAGTGATATTGTCATTATCATTCCAATAAGTTTCCCAACAGGAAATAACTATGTCCCACTAGCCACTCACTATTTGAAAAAAACAACAAATAAATATCAAACAATGATGAGTATGCACTTGCAAATGCGTCCATTGCTAACAGCCAAAGACGCCTGCTGCGCGCGCCTCAGTGGGGGGGATATAGTTGTGGCTGACCGAATGGGCATTACTCCTAGACGCGCATGTTCACGAAATAAAGCAGGACTTATTGCTTGTATTAGAATTCATCAATTTCCTTTTTGCTATTAAAGCGAGTTCAGTTATAGCTGAAAAGAAATGGATGCTTACGTTCTATTGAAAACACCGACAGGGCATTCGGAAAGAGTGACATTATTTCCATTTTCACATAATTTCCAATCAAAAGTATACTGAACTCGATAGGTAATAATGCATTAGCAATATTAACTGCACTATTTCCAACAATTCTTAGAAAACGCTTTCAGCTCGGATTAAAAACTCTTACTTTGAATTTCCTTCACATTGTGCCATACGAAATATAAAAAATGATGAATTTTATTTAATGATCATGGTATAAGCTTGCATTCTTAATGATTCTTGAAAATCATTAAATGAAAAAAAAGGTGTTTTTTTACAGCTTGATTATAATGGCAGGATTAGCATATGAATCTCTCATAAGACCTTCGTTCGCAACGGATTCGATTACTCCAGTTATAATTCGTAGCTTTCACCTCAGGGAACACGTAATTTTTCAACAGAAAAGTCTTTGAAATGAAATTTACATTGTTTAACAATTCATTAATGAGAGTATTATTTTACTTTTGTAAGAAAATTGAGCAGTTTTTCCTTTTGTGCTACCAACATTCTGGATAATCATAATCTATGACAAAATCAAATGAGGGCAGAAATGAGAGATTGAAAATTTGTTAATCAAATGGCTAATAAAAAAAATTGTGAGAATCAGGTTGATATTAAGGGCCGTCTTTCTGAGGGGTCACGTGTCCAAATTGATTTCTCAAATGACATCCAAAATAATTTTTTGATTTTGGCAAAATACACTCATGAACGAACTGAGGAAAGAGTAATCGTGAAATTTACCCCCACTTTCTCCAAAACTCAGAGCATTCTTTGTTTGCCACTTCTGACATCAAGGACTACAGACTCACCAGTCTGACAATACCGTCTTTTACCACTTCTCTCTAGAATTATATTAGAAAATTGTTATATCTTTATGTTTCATGTTTACAGAAGATACGAACTGGAGAAGGTAATAGATTATACTTTTCGTATTCAAATTCATAGGCGAAATTCGTTTTTATTTTCTATTTGGCATTTATAATTGTTTGTCGAAATTACGAACCGAAAAAAATGGAATTCATGTGCAACAAATCCTATAGACATGAAAGAAATATTTTCCATGGGAAAAATTTTTTCAAGCGAATTATAATAGGCATCTAAGAGCAATTATTTAATTTCTTCAGACATGTGGTAGTATTAAAGGCGTGGGGGATGTGGAAACTATAAGGTGAGTAAATGTGGTAGAATCTATCCTTCAATATTTACTCATTTTCGGAGGAGAGGGGATGGCTACACTCGCTTGTGAAACTAAATTCTATTACTCAGACCGTCGTGTGATCCTTAACGTTTTGAAATACGGTACATCACCAAGTTGCGAAAAATGTCGAGAACGCTAGACGACAACGAAAGGATAATTTTCCAATTCCCCGATGAAGATGATGTCGTCGACGTAGGATTCCAGAGCTTTCTCGTTAAGACCTTTACGGACAATGAGTTGGAGGAGCTAAAGATAAATGGGACGCTAGTTGCAGTGAAATGGCCAAATATTGTTATGGGCTCTGCCAAAGTGACCCAAAAAAAAATTAAAAAATGTACCTGGTCTATTCTTCAGGCAAGAATTCTCGATTTTGGCGGTAAGATTATACAATTCACGTTACAAAAAATAATTCTATTTATACAGCAAAACATAGTCACTGTCGTATATTTTATTTTGTTTTCAGAGAGGGATGTGATGACTAGGAGATGTCGTCAATTCCTCAAATCAGGTACGCTGAGCCCTCCAAAATCAGCAAGAAAAGTTTTTGCAGGTAAGTCCCTCAATAAAGAGGAACCTCCACCACAACCACAGAAGCCGAAAAAGGTTTGTTCCCAATTGATATTCATTGGAGATTATAATTCGTGAATTTACCGCATCTAATATACTTTCGGTGTTGATTATTTTCGAAGAATAAATCGATACGTATGAAAGTCAGCTATTATTTACTCGTGATATGTTTCTGTGCAGGCCAAGAAAACAAATTCAGAATTAGCAGAGGAAAACGAGGAATTATTTGACAAAATAATGAAAGACAAGATATCTGAGAACAATGAGGAAACAAAGGAGAGTCGAGAGGGTCAGATGGAACCAACAGATAAGGTGAACTCAAATTTTCCAATCACGCGATCGTTGACGTTTACAACTTCTAATCCGTATATACAATTGATATATTGAGGGAATAAACCAGAAAATAATTAAATTGGTCAAATAGAAGACTACCCGACTGACCTCCAATCTGTCTATAAATGTTTTCACTATTATTTGGAGCATAATTTTTGGTGTTTTCTATGAAAACTCGAAAAAAAAGGATGGGTGCATTTTACATCTGATCAATTAATTTATGGACCATGAAGAATTTAGATAATGTAATGAAATTGAGGTTTGATTTCTTTTCGTAGAAATCTAATCACTCTTTCGAAATGGCATCTGATTTTGAGAATATGGAGAACATTGGTGATGAAGAGGAAAAAGACAATGAAGAAGACGATGGAACTGAGGTGTATATTATTATGTTATTGAACTCAGAATAATAGCGCTGACCAATGAAAAATACTAAGGGAGATCATATTTCGTGCTCTGAGGAATAGCATAAATATTGACTACATAGAATTTCATTCACGTTTCAATATGTTTCTCTCCAATTGTTGGATGCTATATCCGAACAAATATTGGTTCTTATTGCTGTATCCTTCCATTTTATTCCCCTTTTTCATTATAAAAAGTCCTCCTCTTGATGTATTTGTATGAATTCTGATGAGCTGTGCTGTAGAATAATTGAAGAGAAACATATTTATTCGAGATATTTGACTTTATAGACGGCGCAAGAAGTAAGATCAGCAAATAAAGTATCATCACACAGCAAATCATTAACATGCAATAAGAGAATTTCCGCAATTGAAAGTGAAGGAGAATCTAGTGCGGTAAATGGCAATACTTAATATTTTATGTTTTTTTCATGCTTCAATCCGTGGGTTTAACTAATAATAATTCGTATAATTTGTATTTGGGATTCTAGGAATCACAGGATGAAGATTTCAAGACTATGATGATGTCTTTCAAATTTTCGAAATCCGCTAAGCGGCTACCTAAAGATAATAAAGTCACTAAACGCTCTACACAATCTCTTGATGATAAACAGCTGAATTCATCAAAAAAACTAGATGGATGTCCATCGCTCAGCGAATTTTTGACATGCAATCCGAGAAATTCCGCAATGGAAAGTGAAGGAGAATCCAGTTCGGTAAATGTCAACACTTAATATTTTATGTTTTTTAAATGCTCCAACTCACTGGTCTAACTGATAATTCGTATTTGTGATTTCAGGAATCACTGGATGGAGATTTCAAAACTATGATGAAGTCATTCAAGTTCTCGAAATCAGCTAAACATCTATCAAAAAATGATAAAGTTGCAAAACGCTCTATACAATCTTTTGATGATGATCAGGCAAACCCATCGAAGAAACGAGATGGGTCTCCATCACTTAGCAAATTATTGGCATGCAATAAGAGAAGTTCCGTGGTTGACAATGATATAAAATCTAGTTCGGTCAATGTCAACACTTGATATTTTATGCTCATCTTTAATTGCTCCAATCCATTGTTCAAATGATGATTCGTATTTGTGATTTCAGGGATCACAATTTGATGAAGTTGTAAACAAATCTTCCGAATCTCCTGATCATAAGGAGGCAAATTCTTTAAAGAAACGAGATGGATCTCCATCGCCCAGTCCTCTGTCAACTAAACGTACGAAGTCGGATGACAGTGAAGCAACTGAAACGGTAAAATCCACTTGAACTACCGAATTAAAAAAATTGTAGGTTCAATAGTAAGTTGGGAGGAGTAATAGCTTCTCCAATAGAATTTCATTTGAATGACACGACAACACATGCAATAAACAATCCCAGTAATTATACCTACATATTCTATTTCAACTTATCATCTGGTCGTCGAATTGAATACGTATTATGATGATCGACTTACATTTGATTATTTTTTTTAGCATAGTTTCTAAAGTTCAAACGGTGGTGTCAAATAACGTTCCATTTCATGAACTTTCACAGTTAACGCACGAAAAAGTTTTCTATAAAATCGTAATGGATTGACTTGAAAACTGGATTATTTTCCTATTAAATTTCAATCATCTTTTATCCCTTTTCTATCGACATGTTTAGTATAAAATATTGTATAAAAAATATCAATAGAATTCCATTATTCCATGGAAGTAATTTTATTGAGATATTGGTTGTATATTTCGGTATTAACGATAGTCACAAAGGACGAGTCAAGTTTTTCAATAATTCTTTCATAAGAGTGAAAAAGGGAAGATCTAATCCCAATCCAATCAAATAGTTACAAAAATGGTGTATATATGATTTCAATATCTATCATATTTGATATTTTATAAACCATTTCACGTTCGCAAAATTTTACTCTCGCAAAATTTAACATTTTCCCTTCGTGACCCTGAGGATTTTTGACCCTTATGAAGACTTACATTTTTTCCGTGACTCTGGTGATGTTTGACCCTAGATCTCTACGGCTGCATACATTCTGCTTACAGAAAAAGCACACCGATATTGGTGGTGGGATTTACATGAGAAATTCGGTACTGAGGGCTGCGAAAACTCGGCCTGATATAGAGGATGCTGCTGCTGATTTGATCAGTGCTGTATTTGATAAGGACACCTTAGCCAAATCTTCGCTCATTGGAAAGGTGTCAAACTTCCACAAGAAAAATAATCTGAGCGCCAAGCCCCAACTAGATGAACTAAAAGTGAAAGCTATTGAAGGTAAGAAAATAAAAATTGGTCTCATCAGTTGATTGAAAAAAAAGTTATAAATAAAAAAATTGGAAGCCATCAAAAAAGTTAAAAGAAAGTAGAAAAATATTTTCAAACAATTAAAAATTACGACGTTTTAGGGTTGACTGAAGTACTTCAAAATGTATCTTCTCCCATATTGTTCATGATAAAGGGATGAAATTTGGTGAATATATACGAAAAAGTTTTTGGAAAAAAATACGTTGAGGATTCTTGTTAACTTGATTTTTGGATAACAAAAAAATAAATCTTTAATTTTGAGTGATCGGCAGAAATTTCGACCTAAAAAATCAAATTTCCGAGGAAAAATGAGACAGAAATAGTATTCGGATTTTTTTTCCAAAATACACAAAAAATATTCTCGAGGTGAGCTTCCCCTTGACAGATGATTGATTAATAAAAATTTTCATTTGTAGAATTCCTCCTTCAATACTTTGGTGAGACACCAAAAAATCGTCGGCTCATCAGAGCTCGCATTACAAAAGCGTGCAACGCAGCGTCGAAAGCTCTCCGCCGAACTTAAAAGATCTGTTTTGCAAGATTGTTGCATCAAGGTTTGGTTGAACTAAAAATTAAAACTCTGTTCCATTTTGGAAAAAAATGGATAAAATATATTTTATTTAACTCTCAATTACTTTTCTTATCAACATTTGTTGTCAACAATTGGTGTCAACACATTTGATTCAAAAACAGCTGATTACGATTATTACAAAAAATGTACTGAATAACTAATTTTATAAGCAATTTGGTGACTGAATAAAGGTTTTAAAATATTTACGTGTCTCTGTTTCTCAGAGGGATGTAAGCATGCATTGCTTTTTGGCTAGAACTGAACGCGCTTCAATAGTAAAAAAAAAAGTAAATTGACGAATTTTAATAGCAATAAGTCCTGCTCTATTCCGTAAATGCGCGCGTCTAGGAATAATGCCCATTCATTCAGCCACAACTATATCCCCCCCGCCACTGAAGCGCGCGCAGCAGGCATCTTTCGCTGTTAGCAACGGACGCATTGGCAAGTGCATACTCATCATTGTTTAATTATTATTTGTTGTTTTTTCAAATAGTGATTATTATGGGATATAGTTATTCACTGTTGGGAAGCTTATTAAAATGATAATCATAATATTGATTATTGGAGTGATTTGAATTACTAGGATGATTGAAATAAGGATTATCTATAGATATAACCTCAATTGGTAAGTAAACATTCGCTTGTTGGCATTTTGACATCATGCACAGCGCTCAGAGCTTTTAATATTTTACCTTAATTTTTTTTTCTAACCGGTCGGGATCTCATTTTTTTTCCTTTATCCGACGAAATAAAGAAATTTTCAAATCCATACCGATGATTTAGCCAAAAGTCATCTTGAGTGCCCAAAAGAAAATAAGTAAAAAAAACTATGCATACAGAAAAAATGAACGATTTGGTACAGACACAGTGGAAGAAGAAAATTGAATCGAAATTTATGATTAATTTCCGTTGGTTAAAAAATAATTGGATTTTCCGATTAATTTGGATGCTAGCGTTGATTGAACAGTCTATGATGAAGATCTGTATCAAGTTATTATTATTTCCCACTTCTTTTCTTGAAAATCGTCATTCTTCTTTTTTTTTATAGTGAAAACCTATCTAGTCTTATAATTGTGCATATTTTCTATTTCGTGCGATTTCCCTTTATAAATTGTAATCTCAATTTGAGAAAATTTAAATGATTATAGAAAAGAGGAATTTGTTTTTTTTTCGTCGTGAAGTGTGAATAACTGTCTCGCTTGGTCTAGTAATGAAAGGAATGGCTCATATGATATGGAATGTGAGTCATTGATTTGAAATGAATAATCAATTCAATTTCCTTTTGAAATCTCCGCTTACTTTTATACAACTAAACAGGAGAGATACTGAGTATTCGGAAAGTATATTAAGGGGAAACGGAACCCCTGTGGCTATAAGAATTTTAGAACTGTGTTTTTTCTTACAATTATTATTTTTTTTCTATGAAACTACTTCATTGACTGCTCAATGCAATGTTCGTGTCAATGAAGTAGTTTCATAAATGAAAATTGATAATCGTTATAGAAAGCACAATTCTTAAATTCCTATAGACACGGGGGTTCCGTTTCCCCTTAAGGGTTTTGTCTTTGGCGAGTATTTCGGGAATTCTTTAAAATATGGTAATTACGTGATTTGTCAATTGATTTTGTTCATTATTTAATTATTTCGTCAGCTACATCAAGTTTTAGATTTCGTTCTAATTGCCTTTTTTGCAACATTGAATTTAATTTTTTGTTGAGATTGATTTTTACAGAAATCTTCAGCTCCATGGGAAGAAGCATGATCTGTTGTCATTGCCAACCAATTATCTTACTGTTATGATGAAGAATTCCGTTATATAACATAAATTTCCAAAAACAGTTGATAAATTTTTTGTGACTGACGTGTTAAGATCTCGAGAAAGTGGCATGTGTAGAGACCCCAGCAGTATTACCCAATGTTCGTGCGTCGAGGAGTTCGTGAGGAACCAGCATTCAACTCTGCGCATGCGCCACTGAGTCTTCAGTTGTTACATTTGTGATATTAAGAGGAAACGGTACACCGTGTCTATAAGAAATTTCGAATGGTCGTTTCTCCTACAATTATTGATTCCTATTCGTGAAACTACTTCAGGACCTCCACCACTGCATTATGCAGGTCCTGAAGTAATTTTATGAATAAAGATTGATAATTGAAGGAGAAAAGACCATCCGAAAGTGCCTATAGACACAGGGCTACCGTTACCTCTCAAGGCCCGTCTTCCTGAGGGGTCCTATGACCAAATTGATTTTTCAAATTACAGCCAAAATATTTTTTTGATTTGGATAAAACCTAATTTCCGACATGCGAGAATCATAACTGCGTGTCGCCAATAAGTTTTCATCAAAATGAAAAAATTATATCGGCTGTAATTTGAAAAATCAATTTGGTCATGTGATCCATCAGGAAGACGGCTCTTAACGTGAATCAACAAGACCGTTAATCGTAATTCACAGGTTATATTTAATAATATTGAGCTAATACCAAAAAAAATGATAAGAATTAATGTACTAATGCAATGAGAGTATGTTCACTAATTTTCCGTTGATTAAAAATTTGGAACATGGATTTGTTTTGTCGCTTAATAAATCTCATGAAAAACTTCATTTCTTGGTTGGCATAACGTTATTTGTGGAAATAATTTATATACGAACTGTTTCCATAGGCTCGAGATTATTCTCGTATAAAAATTTAAAAAATCTATACACGAAGTTCCTATTCATGCAGCTGGGATTTGTGTAGCGTTCTCTATAGAACTAATGAGACTATTTCTATACACGGAGTTCCTATTCAGGCGGCTGGGATTAGTCTAGCGGTCTCTATAGAAATAAGTCCTATACGAATTATTTCTATGGGCTCAAGATTATTCTCATATAAACATTCAGAGATTTTATACACGGGATTCCTATTGATGCGGCTGGAATTTGTATATCGTTCGCTATAGAATTAATTCCGGTACGAAATGTTTCTATACACCGAAAGGATTATGTATAGAAATCCAGCGATTCTATACACAGAGATTCTTTTGACGCGACTGAGGTTCGTATAGCGAAATTCATAAATTCTATACACGGGATTCCTCTTCATACGGCTGGGATTTGTATAGCGTTCGCTATAGAACTAATTCCTGTACGAAATGTTTCTCTACACCGAAAGGATTATGGATAGAAATCCAGCGATTCTATACACAGAGATTCTTTTGACGCGACTGAGGTTCGTATAGCGATATCTATAGAAACAATCTCTATACGAATTTTTCCTATAGGTTAAAAATTATTCTCGTATAGAAATTCATAAATTTTATACACGGGATTCCTCTTCATACGGCTGGGATTTGTATAGCGTTCGCTATAGAACTAATTCCTGTACGAAATGTTTCTATACACCGAAAGGATTATGTATAGAAATCCAGAGATTCTATACACACAGTTTCTTTTGACGCGGCTGGGGTTCGTATAGCGATGTGTATAGAAACAATCTCTATACGAATTATTTCTATAGGCTCGTGGTGATTCTCGTATAGAAATTCAAAAATTCTATACACAGGATTTCTCTTCATACGGCTGGGATTTGTATAGCGTTCACTATAGAATTAATTCCGGCACGAAATGTTTCTATACACCGAAAGGATTGTGTATAGAAATCCAGCGATTCTATACACAGAGATTCTTTTGACGTGACTGAGGTTCGTATAGCGATATCTATAGAAACAATCTCTATATGAATTATTCCTATAGGTTAAAAATTATTCTCGTAAAGAAATTCATAAATTCTATACACGGGATTCCTCTTCATACGACTGGGATTTGTATAGCGTTCGCTATAGAACTAATTCCTGTACGAAAAGTTTCTATTCACCGAAAGGATTATGTATAGAAATCCAGAGATTCTATACACAGAGTTTCTTTTGACGCGACTGGGATTCGTATAGCGATGTCAATAGAAACAATCTCTATACGAATTATTTCTATACGCTCAAGATTATTATCGTATAGGAATCTAGAAATTCTATATACGAGGTTGCTATTGATGCGACTGGGGTTAGTATGGCGCTCTCTATAGAAATAATTCCTATACGAATCATTCCTATAAGCCCGAGATTAATCCTGTATAGAAATTCAGAGACTCTATACACGGGGAGATCCTATACATGCGACTTGGGTTCGTATAGCGTTTTCTATAGAAATAATTTCCATTCGAAAATTCAGCCATCGTATAGAAATTATTTCTATACAAACCACGTGTATAGAATCACTAGATTTCTATACATAATCCTCTCGAGTGTATAGATACAATTCGTATAGAATAACGATTAATGTATAGAATGTCATGAAAAAGTATTCGTATAGAACAAATTCGTATAGAAAACTCTCGTATAGAAAAGTTCGAATATCATATACGAAAAACCTATAGAAATTGTATAGAATCATTCTATACGCATTTCGTATAGAGAAGTTCTATACGATTTTTTCATACGTGTCGTTGGCCTCCAATCGACCATTTTTGTTTTTTGTTTTTTGAATTTCTAAGAATTTTCCATGGAATAAAAGCTCTATTTCTAACGAGCATAAATAATTTTATGGAACTTGATATGCACGTGCATGTAATTGGTTCTGTTTCTATTCGAACTCCTATATATAGAAGTTCGATATATCCAAAAGTCCTCAACTCAGATTTTTTATGTATTTATTTATTTATTTTCTCTCTACAATTTTTTGAAAAGATATCCAGCTTACATAGCATAATCTCTCGTTTTTCCATTTAGAAACAACCAAATTTTTTGACTTTATCTAAAGAGGTCCTAGTTAATATTCAATGAACCCCATAAATCTACAACTTCTCCAGAAATAAGCAGTTGAATAAATAACAGCTTTTGAAAACCTGGTATTGACATTCATGTTACAGAATAGTTTATAGTAAATAGTCCACAGGACTATTAGGTAGTCAGTTGGTTCCTTCAATCAAACTGAAGTCATATCTAGCTTCATTCCCAAAATTGTATTTTGGCCATGAGAATCGACGGTGCTGTGATTTTTTTTTTCTCGATAGTCCTTCAGTGGCAGTATTTTATTAACCACGGTTTTAATAGTTCGATGCCCATTTTCTATTATTTTCTTCTTTTTTGCAATGCTCAGGGCCTATAGAATTTCATCCCCTGTTTAATCTATCACCAAGTGATTCGTACAAAATGTATCTTTGCATGTTTATATGACTATAATCGTGATAAGAATAATAGATCAATAATAATAATTCAGTAATTATGGATAAATAGTTGATCTGGGGAAAGAAAATTTGAGTAAACTAAAAAGGTCAAAAATATCGAACTCTGAACATCTACAAGTAAATATCAGGATTGTAATCCCGAGAACGAGACTGAAATATAATTTAAAATCAAACGAACTTACCTGTAACTGAAATTCGATTGTAATTATATGAAGTCTCGTTCGAAGGGATTACAACCCGCCCTATGATGAATATCTTCTCTACTCACCCGAAATGACATTTTTTCCCTTTTTATTTTCTTTGGCTCTAAAAATTATGAAAACGCCAGGTCTGTGGGGGCGCTACCAGGCCTTCAAGGCGCATTTTTTCGATTTGCTCTCTAAACTTGTGACTCGATCTGCATGATCAGCGGTACTACAAGTAAATATCAGGATTGTAATCCCTTCGAACGAGACTTCATATAATTACAATCGAACTTCACTTACAGGTAAGTTCGTTTGATTTTAAATACTTTTGCCTAATTTAGATTGGATTAATATTTCAGTTCATGAGATGAGTCTAATTGTACGTGTTCGAAGAATCAGATATTTTGGGGAAAATACGTTTCAAGAGGAAGACGTTTTTTCTTCTTCTACTCAATAGAGTAGAAGAATTCCCCTTACCAATATGAATAGCTTTTTGAGTAGTTATCATCTGCGAAAATATACGGATCCATTCGGAAGTTTATTACCAATGGAATTGGTAAAAAAAAAGTAAATGTCACATGGCTTCTGCCAAAAAGGCTTACCCTGCTTGTTTACAATATGTCCGGATTGAAGAAAATCCTTGGCTGAATTTTCCGGTAGACTCCGTGGAAATTTTTATCATATTATAATTCCATTGAAATTTCGAGAATTTTCTTTACTGAAAATTCCAAGTTTTATGGAAAAATCAATGACAACCATAAATTTTACTTTGATTATTCTGTGAAAATTGATAGAAATCATAAAAATTCAGGGAAATATATTCTTTCGCAGTGAAAAACCCACGGTGTTCAAGTCGATAGTGTGCAGAGTGAAATATTCTTATTTTAAAATCTGTCAAATTTAGAGAATTTTATTGACAGCATAATAGTACATTAGAGTACAAGGGCACAAATTTCGTTTTCAACGAATGTGTAGTTTACAGGCCGAGCCGAAGGCGAGGTCTGTACATACATTCGTTGAAAACGAAATTTGTGCCCTTGTACTCTAATGTACTATTATGACACGCCGTGCAATAAGTCGAGTTTATCGCACGCTGCGCTTCGGGCAGCGTGCTTCAAACTCGACTTCTGCACGATGTGGCATAAAATAGTATAGACCACTCGGGCATAAACTTCGTTTTCAACGAATGTGAATACAGACCTCGCCTTCGGCTCGGCCTGCAAACTTCACATTCGTCGAAAACGAAATTTGTGCCCTTATACTCTAATGTACGATAAAAAAGTCCATGTTACATTATTCAGTGTGAACTGGACTGAGTCAGTGGTATCATTCACGCCATGTAGCGCGTTACTCGTTCTCAATAATGTCCATTTTACATTATGCGGTGTCAATTGCACTGAGTCAGTATTGTCATTCACTCCATACAGTTTCATTTGTTACACCTCCTGGGTGTTAGCGTTAACATCGAAGTTATTCCTAACATCAAATTTTTTAAAACGCTAGTCTACATTGAGGACGGTGTGGACTTTGAGGAACACAGATTTGGTGTAAAAATCAACACCAAAGTTTTTACTGTGCATTGATTGAAAATTTGCGGAATTTCTCTAAATCGAATTTTATGTCACTCTCCTGAAAATTACTAGTCAACGGTGAATGAAACTTCAATTTCTTTCTAAGAGTAATCTGCTCTCAGTGAAATGATGGGCGTCAATAATCTAATTTGGGCCATTTTCAAAGTAAATCAATTTGCAGAAATATTGAACAAAACTTTTTCTATTAATTCTCTCCGCAGCGAATTGGAGTGTTAAAAATTTCTTGAAATTTCAGTCACAATGCCATCTGAATTTTCAATGTTGTGCGGTTGAATTCAATTTCAAATGAAAGCGTTCACTAAATTTCTCCTTCATCTTGAAAATTCAAGAGAATTGGTTTTTTCATGTTAAACAATCGTTGATTTTTCAATGAAAGCTTGAATTCCCAAACTGATCGTGAAAATTGAACATCATATACAATTCAATTTTCAATAGATTGAAAATTAAGAAAAGTTGTTGCATGAATTTTCCAAATTTCCAAGGTTTTTCAGTACCGTATGGATCTGTAAATGGAGAATTACTTGAATATTCAAGAAATTAATTGATTCGTCAATGAATAAATATAGAGAAACTTCCTGTAATTACACTGTTAGAAACTTTTCAAAATTTCATGGAAAATATGGTAGTAATTCTTATGAGAGTGATATTGAATTCAATTTAGGGGGAAAATGGTTATGAAATTTCAAGTTTGAGGGAGGATTCAAGGAAATCCATGAGTTTTCAGTGAGACGGAAATTTAATAACGTGATTGAATTTTTATTGAAACATGAATAATCAGAAGCAAAATGACATGAATTTTCAATTTTTCTCTGTAATTTCTTGAAAAATTCAGCATTTTATTGATTTTTAGACCATTCAAACAGAAAATCAATGGAGTATTTGATTTTTCAATCATAAGATTTTCTTAAACTTCAGTGAAAATTAAACATTATAAAAACTTCTGGGATTTAAAACGGAAAATGCAGACGAAAAATTATAACAGTGTATGTCGTTGTTGAAAATTTTAAGCTTGTTCACTTGAAATTTCAAGAGTAATTTTCTAACAGTGTGATTCATCGCCACCATATAGTAGGCTCTAATTCATCACGCATATATATTCACATGAAAATAAACGAAGAGGCAACTACTAACGTTCAATGCCAAAATTGAGACGTATTTAGCAAATGGATTATGGTTAACTGACTAGGAGGGAAATATCGTGGGGAATTGAGGCGAACATAATGAGACGATAGTTTCCATCCTACTCTCTCTTTCCACTTAACCCCCCTACCGTCTCAGAGAGTAACGGAATCTGCCTTGGCATTTCCTCGCTCTCAGCGCATCCTCCCCCAACTCCCGTACGCAGGAACACCGAGAGATGGGCCGTGTAGCGATCGTTTCTGCCAGATCATCCGTGTAACTGGCCCCATTCGGCTCCCGTACTACGTCATGCGGAACGACCGAGGAAGCAACCGGGCGAAGGCAGTTCGTCGACGTAAATCGGATGTCCCTGTCGCATGGCCTCGCCCCGTCCTACATACCTCCCCCTCACCTGCCCCATGTTTATGCACTCGATGAGGAGAAAAATTGAATTTGGTAATATTTCCATTCAGGGAAACAAATTTCTCGTTTAGGAGTGGAGAACCATTTTTGGGTTTTTGTTCTCCTACCTTGTGGTAATTCTTCCAGGTTCGAAGTGATGAATAAACGGAATTTTTGAGTGTTGTTAATTTAAATGGGAGTACAATAGGATTCTCTAGTGAAGTATAGTGCAATGAGACGAAACCATTTCTCTTCAAGATGTTGAAGAATTTTTCTTAAGGATATTTATCCAAAATCGGAAAATTGATTTGTTTTCAACTGAGAGATGAAGTTATTTCCTTTATCTTTATAAAAATTTTAATCCACCAACCCACGTTCATTATTTAGAAATGGTGTGGACAAAATGCACCAAACGCATGGGCTAATATGTGCTTATATGGGGTAGAATCGTTCAAATATTTCCTCTTTTTGCCTGGGTACCCCAAATTTTTCTCTGGCCATTCGATTCAGTATCATTTGGCACATTACCTTCTATTTTTATTTCTATTTTTAAAGTTTTCTAGCAGGTGAATTACCGACAGCGGTGGCTGTGTGGTTGGACACTTCATGCGGTGAATAAACTGCTTACGGATGTGAATGATCAATTATTCAAGAATAATATGGTAGGTGCAGTTCTCCTTGATCTCGAAAAGGCGTTCGACAGTGTCTGGTTGAATGTTTTGATTTTCCTATTAATGAGGAAAAAATTTCCTACGGAGTTAATTCGAATAATCTGGGATATGATAAATGAAAAAAATTTACAGTCATTAATCACAACAACTCGTTAAGCTCAATTTTCAAAATAACGGAAGGATTGCAACAGGGAACAATTAATTCACCCTGTCTGTTCTCCATTTTCACAGCACATATGATAGATTCATTCAATCTGAACTCGGGCAATGATACTTACTCGCTTGCGCACGCAGACGACAGAATTTTCTATGCTACTGGTCGTGATGGAGAGGAAATTCCAAGAACATTGAATAATTTAATTAACAAAGTAAATGATTTATATTCGATGTGGAATCTCAAAGTCAATCCAACCAAGAGTGAGACAATTCTGTTCCGGAATACTCAAGCGAGCATGACAAAGAAACAGGTCGCGAGTATTAAAAAATTCGAGATGAAAATAAAAAACACAGTTTTAACCGAAGAATCAATCATCCCAAACAATGAAATCGTGAAATACCTGGGAGTGAATTTAGATTATCTAACTCGTTGTTCTAAATACACGGACATTCAGATGGAAAAAGCACGACAGAGATATAAATTTCTGGGATTCTTATTCCATAATAAATTCATTAATAAAAAAGCAAGAGTAATTTGTTACTTATTACTTATCAGGCCGTTACTAACTTACGGTTCTGAAATATTGTGGAATATGGGCGCACATCAAGTTGAAAGATTGCGTGTATTAGAGAGACAATGCATCAGAACGTTATTAGTCTTGTATAGATCTGAGCACTCGAATTATCAACATAGAGTGAGTAATAAAATTTTATATGATAATGCTGGGATTCCAAGAATCGACAACTTTATCCTGAGGCTTACTCGTAATTATTATAATAAAATTAAAGATATCCCGAATGAAACAATTAACGCGCTAGCAGAATTTCCTGTAGACGAGGCTGTCGGCAGAGCACGTTGTGGCAATATAAAGCCCCAATATTTTACTCATTACGGTAAAATTGGTATGTTCCAAGATGAATTGAACAAACCAATTTTATTTCACATTAACAGACATAAAAATAATAAAGAAATCCCCATTGATGATTTTGAAAACAAAGAGTTCATTTACTCCACAGAAATCCCGAAAGTCGACATTGAAGACTTCTCGAGAGTGAAGAAAAAATTCTGGTGGCTAGACGACGACGACAAATATATGAGAGCGTTGAAAATCCGGGAAGAGTTGTTTAATCAATCGAATAGAAATAGACCCCAGGGTCGTCACAATAGGCATAATTTCCGTTCTCCTTAAAACTTCGAAAAAACTTCTGTTTCATTTTTGAAAAGAAAAAAATCAGGATTTCCCGATTTTGAACGGATGAAATTCAAGTATTAACAATAATACGAAGACTGTTCTATTAATTAAGAATGAATCATATTGAATGACTCACATTACGTAATTATTTATTATAATAATTACAATCTTTTTTCAAAACCTTCCGCAAATACTGATGTGCTTTTTTTCAGACTAGCGCCAACCCGGCCGCAAGCGGCTCCTTTCATTCTGAGGCCCCTTACATTCTGCCCTTTTTCCTGTCAGATTTAATATTCCTTTTTTCAATTCAGTGTACATAATCATTCTAATTGCAAAAAGCAACGCAACTGATGAAAATAATCTCTCCCAATTTATTATTTTTAAATTTTGTTAATTTTTCATATTGCAATAATTGACTTGTTCATGTGCTAATTGCTATGCTTACTGAATAAAAGTTCGATCATAATTATAATGCACTTTCTTCTCGAACGTAAGCCAGAGAGTAGATTTCTGGTGAACACTCTTATAAATTTTTATAATTAGTTCACTCGTTAATTCAATTAATCTGTTATTCATATCATCAATATAATTCCACGCTTGAAATATCATCACCTAATATTTTTAGCATCAAATTAAAAATTAATTTTTTAAATGATTGTTTGACTTCTGCTCTATCTTTTTTTGAGAGGCTGAAATTCACATTAATGATTCAGATAATATTACATAATTATCATCATTTTTATTATTTGCTATGGAATTATTTGTTATGGAATATTGAGTGAAAGCTTTTTTTGTTTAATCATATCAGAAATTTTTAATTTAAATATTGTTACTATTTGTTCAAAGTGAAACAATCGATTATCATTTTCAGTATGTTGCATTCAGATTCTTCTATACTTAATGTCAAAAATGTCAGAATCTCTCATAATTCTAACTATTGATTCGAATTAATTTTGAAGGAAACCCCAGCAAACGCACCACTGAGGAAGTTGAATCATTCTATTTTCCTGTGACCTAAATAATTTGAGCAATTATAATTTGTTTATCAATCGAAAATACAGAGTGATTTGGTACAGAATATTCATCGTTTAAATGAGAATTCAAGTAACTTGAAAAGTTCTCCGCTTCACATGCTGGTGAAAAGTGTTGAATTTCATTAAATTTACAGTAAAATTTGAAATTTCACGACTTTTTCCTCTCAAACTGAAGTAAATGTCTCTCGCCTGAAAATTACTACTGTACTGTTCATGAGATTAAAAATTTTTTTCCAACACTATAATTACTACTTACTCATAATTATTAAGGAACATTTTTTAAATCTTTAAAAAAAAATAGAAAGTCGACTGTTCTGAGTATGTTCGGAAATTTGCGATTTTCGAAGACCACGAATTTTTTGCTTCCGAATGGAAGCTTTGCAATCATGATTTTTTTCGACTTCTGAATTTTGGGTGGAAATGCCTAGAAATGTCATGAAACGTGAAGAAATGATGTTTTTAAAAAATGTCTGTATATGAGTAGGGGTATATGTGTGCACATATGTGTTCGTATGTCCAGAACTGCCCCCATAACTTGAGAATTATTGAGGAAAATATGCTGAAATTCTGGCTGCTAATTGGTACTACTGAGACTCAAATTTATGCTAAATTTCAGCTCGATCGGTTGAGCGGGTTCTGAGATATGGCGATTCTTCGAAAAGAGTTTTTTGCCGATATCACCTGGATCGATTGGATTCTTTTTTCAAAATACTCATCACGATGATACCTATTTAATTGGATTGAAAAAAGACCATTACTCCCTGAGCAATGTAGTTTTATTCTCGTTTTTTCATTTTTTCCTTGAAATTGCTTATTCGCACGAAAACTTGAAAAATAATCGAGATAGAAACTTACAACTTAGTATGATTTTAGGTTTCATGGTAAAAAAGTTTGGGATGCTGAATGAACGAAATCTTGTGGTCAATATCTCAAAAACTATGTGTCCGATTTCATTTTTTTTTCTTTCCAAACGTGCGTTTTCATGCCATTTATCTAGATCCAATAAAATATGGGTACCATCCCATTGAAATTTTCCGAGATATCGTCGTTTTTGTATTTTTTGCTCGGAGTTCACTTTTGCGCACTATAATGGGTAAAAGTCAGAGAAACATTTTAAAACTTTGGTTTCTCATTATAACTGTCAAGGAACATTCCTATAGCAAATTTCAGGTCTATGCATTTGATAGTTCTTGAGATGAAATAATTCACTCAAAATTTTTGAGAAAAAAAAATAACGCATCTATATTTCAACGTCCATTTTCACAGCAGGATTATTGAGGAAGCCATATAACATGAATATTGTTGAATGCAATTGCAAATTTATTTGATAGAAATAGGGGAAAATGAGTGCGATTGGTCTTAATATTTTCATAAAATGGGGATTCGTATGGCTTAATTTTTTTGAAAACATACATTGGGATCCATTGGGAAGCCTACTACCAATGAAATTTGGTAGAAATGAAAATAGGGGAAATATACGTGGAGAGTAGCAGTCATATGTAATCTATCAAATGGCTTCTGTCGCACTGCCTGTTTATTTAACTAATTCAATAGTAATATATTTTTCACTCTAAAAATAATCGTTTCTGAATTGTAACGAATTTTTCCCCTTTTAGAATTTCACAAAAATTTAATCGGATCCCTAAAAATATTTTTTTGAAAGTTTGAGCCATTTCCATTATTCATTCCTAAGAATGTGGAAAAAAAGCAATTATTTGCAGAATCTCGTTCGAAAGACGCTGATTATCCATGCTTTATTTTCGAACTTTTCCTAGCCAATTCGATGAAGAAATTGGACTATTGAAAATCCGTAAATGAAAAGTCTTTTTTATTTTACGGATAAAATTTAAAATTCGTTGATTTTGGGATATACCTAAGGTTTGGTTTCATTAAACACAACCTCGAAAAACAAAAAATGACTTGGAAAACAGGAGATTAATTTTGTTGATTCTACCCTTCGCATTCAAGTTAATTTAATTATCAATCACTCCAATTAGTTTGTCAGTTCTTAGCATTTATCACTGACAAATAACTTTTGATTCAACTCATTATAATCAAATACATGTGTAGGAAACATGCTCTGATGTACTTTATGCTTGCACGGTGTTTGTTTCTTATTTGGGGCTAGAAGTCCGCTTTTAAATTCGCGCGCATTTTCTTGAAACATTGAGGTATCATCTTTTATACTGCCATCTTGCGGTATTTCTCCGTAACCTTGTACTAATCAGCTGATGTAATGCCCAGTTCTATTCGATTAATCGAAATCGAATGCAAAATAATCAATTATCCCCATGAGATCCGCCATGTTCGATTAGTGACCCATGTCTTTTTTTAATATAGGATTCACGCAAAAACTCTATTTTTTTAAGCACCCAAAAATTTATTACAAATATGAAATGCAACAAATGAAACATAATTCTCATTAAGAGGAATACGATGTCATTAAAAATCCTCATAAAAATTCCCTTCTCGGAATTCACGATACTTAATACACTAGAGAGCCCCTCCAGGCCAAAGTTTATACATCCCATAGAATTATATTAATGGAAAACCCTTTTTTGATACTAGTGTTCAAGGTTTGGAAAATTGTAAATATTGACTATTTTTTTTATTGAATAAAAACTTGGTTAACGAAAAAAAAGCTGTGTGGTTGGAGTGTAGGATTGGCATACGGGAAACCAGGGTTCGATTCCCGGCTGGGGGGGCCAAAATTTGTGACACTCTAAAATCTCACAATTTCATTGTCGAGCGGGAGTCTCGCAAGAGACGACTGTACCTGGGTAGGTTTTTCACTCAAATGAGGTTTTCCTTTATCCTTCAGCGAATGCGGCGCAGGGGGTTGGGGGTGGGAAGGGAACAAATCGTAAAGACCCGAAAGGGTATACGAAAGGAAAAACATTTTAGTAGGTGAATTATAAATTTCAACATAAATAGCATAAGAGCCCGTACATAAAGTAAAATTTGTTCATTTATTTCTGGCCAGACTATTGCGATTAATTTTCTTTATAACATCAAAGAAGTTAGTTTCATATATTCTGCTATCAGCCAAAAAAATGTTGGAATTTTCCTTGCACATGAAAAAATAAGATTTGCTGAAAATGGCTAAGCATCCTTAATTATTCTTCGAGAACGGATCATGATAAATTCGTTTTCTCACTTGAAATAAGTTTTGGTACTCAATTCTGAGGATTTTTTTTTAAAGCAAGTACCCAGCTTCTTAATTTTAGTACAATGCTTTCTAGAATCATCACAACCGTGAGAAACTGCACTCTAAAAACTAAACGGAGAGAAATTTTATAGAAAAATTCTAGTACGAGTACTGGAAAAAATCACAATCCACCGGGTGTGAAAAATTTCGGTGCTGTTAAGGTAACATTTCTTGGTATTTCTGGTAAAATTGCTGGGGATTTCTGTGAAATTTTTACAGAGATACGGGGGAAAATTCCCGTTTACTCCAATAAAATTTCTGGTGCCGGCACTGGAATTATTTCCTGACCGTCACTTTGCGCCTCTTTTCCCGTGCTAGCACTAGAATTTTTCTAAAAAAAATTTCGCCATGTAGTAAACTGTTTTTTCTCTGTGAACTTCATCTGAAGATAATAACTAAGAAAGATCAGATAAATCATCAAGAATGATGATTCCTAAAGGGATCAATTATAATTGGTCCTCTATTTACAAAAAGGTGTAATATTTTCGGTCAACAATCTATTCAGCCAAGCTTGTCTCAAGTTAGGCCCGGTTGCACCAGCTACGGGTAACGAAAACGTCAGATAAGAAAACAAGCAAGGTTGTAAGCCTTTTTGGCAGAAGCCATGTGACATTGACTTTTTTTTTTTACCGATTCCATTGGTAATAAGCTTCCGAATGGATCCGGACAATTTCGCCGATGATAACTACTCAGAAAGCTATTCATATTGGTAAGGGGAATATCCAGGTAAGACTTACATAGGCTGACGATGAGAACAAGCCTGTATGAGCCCAAGGTTGGCGAGGCTCAGTTATTCAGGCCTGGGATAGGCTTGGTTTCATCGTTCACTTGAGCTTCAAATGAGGATGATTAAATGGGCTATTGGCGAGGCTCAATTCAGGCCTAGTTCAGGCTTCCAGTATTCAGGCTCAGTACGTTAAGGCTTATTCAGGGCTCAACAAGGCCTCGAAAATTAAAGTTACTTTCGATTAATTTCCTCAATTTTTATATCAATACTCATTAGCTAA
Source organism: Diachasma alloeum (assembly GCF_001412515.2). NCBI lineage: Eukaryota > Metazoa > Arthropoda > Insecta > Hymenoptera > Braconidae > Diachasma > Diachasma alloeum. The sequence continues at coordinate 145,214 of NW_021681562.1, forward strand.
TGGTGGTGAAAACATTATCATCTACAAACATAGCTATAATTTTCCGCCAAGTTATCTAAGCTACCCCCAGACCAGGCCTAGAGCAGCTGTTTGTGCACGAGGCTACATAATTATTATTGACCTTATCTATAATTAATTAATCAATCGATTCTGAACTCATAAATCCATCGGACCTATCATTTATTCAAGTTCAGGAAGTTTAATTAGGATATCAACAAAATAACACTAACACAAGTTGAATTTTTATACCCGAAAAAAATGTATCATCCTAAGAAGTCGCAGGTAGCCCAGTGGATAGCGCGCTTGTCTACGGATCAGAAGGACCCCGGATCGAACCCCAGCAGAGGAGCAAATTTTTAAATGTTGGATTTCATTGTATTTTAATTTTCAGGTGCGCGATAATAATCCAGGACGAATAATTAATAGAAACTAATGATGATAATAATTTTTTTCCGTCCATTGTTAATTAACCGACAATCACAATCACCAACAACGCTTAGCAACAGTGATGTACGGTCCGACCGCACTCTCTTTCATAGGTTACTCTAAATTCATAAAAAGAGTTATGGAAGCAATAAGAAATTGTTTATACAAATATCTGTAAACAATACTCCAGTTTATTTAGCCGAAGCTCGATTGAGCCTTTAAAATGCGGTAATTCAAGGCTTGAATCAAGCCTTGGCACCGAGCCTCGTTCAAGCCTTCCCGGGTAGAAATCACGCCGCTCGAGCTCGGCTCGGAACCCGTATCCCAGCTAGAAATACGCCACTCCGCCCCAGCTTGGGATAAACTCCACGCGCGTCACATGTACCCGAGGTTGAGCCGCGTCACGCGCTCACAGCCCAGCGTTAGACTATTACGCGAAACGCTTCGCCGGGCTTTAGTTGAATGGCCACTGCTCAACCTCAGGTTCATCTCCAATTACTCAATCCCAGTATACTTAACCTCAATAATGATTTGACAGGTCCGATGGCATCGTGATTTGAGCGAAAAAACAATCGAATAAATGTGAAGATGGCATGCTTTTTCAGATGAACAATCACAAGCTCATCAGAAATAACGTGATATTAACTAATCGAATGGGATTAATCTGAAAATACAAGGTAGAACAATTCACTGAAACGTAGTCAAAACTTTCTTTTTTCTCGCGAATACAACAAACAAAATCAAGAAAAATAATCACTTGAAAAACGTTAACGAACCTTTATTATTAATTATCAACGCTACAGGAGAGGATATTCTTCATTTTTCGATAGGCCTACGAGTTCTAAGAATATTCTACGATTTATTAGGGAAATTCTTGAACCAGGTATGCCAAAATAACACGCATGAAAAAATTCAACAGAAAAACCTAGCGCTTTCTATTAAATTTCTATTGGAATTCTATGAGAATTCTCTGGAAGTTCTATTAGAATTCTATTCGTTTCTTGCGCCGATTCTATAGGAGATTATGCAACTTCATAGAGTCTTTTTGTTAAGGTAAAATTTGGTGCAAGAAAGTAAATAGGTTTTTATGTTCCTATAGATTTTCTTAGGCGTAAGATTTCTAAGTTTTTTCCGCTCGGTTTTTCTTCTTTTCTTTTAATCAAATGCAGGAACAAAACTTGGAAAATTCATGCCCAATAGTTTCTGTGGAAGAAATCCTAACAGAATAAATTATCTAGAAAAATCAATGGATTTTTTTCTACAAACAAATATCTATTAAAAATGCAGGGGAAAGTTGCATAATTTTCAATGGAATTGACGCAAACAAAAATAGAATTTTTCAATAGAATTACAATAAAAATTAAATAGAATTCTCATAGAGCTCCAATAGAAATGCAATAGGAATTCTTAGAGAAAGTGCCAGGTTTTATATTCGATGACAGAGGGAAAAATCAGTAAATTTCAAATTTTATAGAAATTTCAGTGGAATTCCATTTTTTTTTTATAGTAAGAAGACAAGGATTTTCCAAAGTATTCAAATTTTAAATCGATATTCTAAAAATGCATAAATATCATTCTATTCCACCCTCCACTCGAAACGACACGACTCAATCGGAGCTGAGTTCTAAGCGTTGAGCCACAGCTCAAACTCAAGTGCCGGGTTATGCCGTCTGATGAGCGTTCGACTGTGAGCCGGTATGGAGCGGCGTGTCGCGGCGTGAACTCGGGTCAAGCGGCAAGCCGAGGCTGAGCTCGCGCTCACCCGAGTTGCGGCTGAATCCCCGGTTGAATTTCTACCCGGGTTGCGGACTAAGTCTGAAACGAGGTTATCATTTTCGGGCTGAAGGAGGATTGATCCAAGGCTGAGCCCCAGCCCTGATTGAGCGTTTTAGAGCCTTGGTCCAGGGCTTGATGAGCCCTGTTTCTGTCGTCAATTCTTACCTGGGTAAACCACACCGACCTCTGATTCTGTCAGAGCTATACAATTTCATCCTGTAATGTCATAAGAGCTGCAATTTTATCAAATTTTAACTTCTACCTCTGTCATGGCTATGACATTTCATCAAATACAAAATACCATAAATTGTTGTTATGACTTTTAAGTCATATAGAGATGATGACGATGTAATTTTTTAGAAAATTTTTTTTTGGATAAATCGCTCTATGCCCGGTCATACTGAATCGATTGACACAAAATTTTATACATAACTGTGGGCTCATAATACAAATTAGTACCCAGAATCTCAGATGTTTAGACCAAGCTTGACGCGTATTATGGACACCACATTAACTTTAAAATTAAAAAATTCGAAAAACGCTATCTCGAAAATTTTATATGGGCGGGTATACATATTTTGATTGACCTTGATAGAAGATATCGTGACAAATATTTTGAAAAAAAAGTGAATCGGCCCAGTAGTTTAGGACATATTAAGCATAACAGTTTTTCACAAAAAGTTGAATATTTTCTAAACTACTTATCCGATTCAGCTCGTGAATAATACAATTCTGTAGTATCATAAGAGCTACAATCCTACCAAATTTCAACTTCTATCTTGAATTTTCAGCGAGTTATCGTTTCCACAACGATTTCCTAGTAAAAATGAAAAATGTCGATTATTACTAAGCTGTNCCTTGGTCCAGGGCTTGATGAGCCCTGTTTCTGTCGTCAATTCTTACCTGGGTAAACCACACCGACCTCTGATTCTGTCAGAGCTATACAATTTCATCCTGTAATGTCATAAGAGCTGCAATTTTATCAAATTTTAACTTCTACCTCTGTCATGGCTATGACATTTCATCAAATACAAAATACCATAAATTGTTGTTATGACTTTTAAGTCATATAGAGATGATGACGATGTAATTTTTTAGAAAATTTTTTTTTGGATAAATCGCTCTATGCCCGGTCATACTGAATCGATTGACACAAAATTTTATACATAACTGTGGGCTCATAATACAAATTAGTACCCAGAATCTCAGATGTTTAGACCAAGCTTGACGCGTATTATGGACACCACATTAACTTTAAAATTAAAAAATTCGAAAAACGCTATCTCGAAAATTTTATATGGGCGGGTATACATATTTTGATTGACCTTGATAGAAGATATCGTGACAAATATTTTGAAAAAAAAGTGAATCGGCCCAGTAGTTTAGGACATATTAAGCATAACAGTTTTTCACAAAAAGTTGAATATTTTCTAAACTACTTATCCGATTCAGCTCGTGAATAATACAATTCTGTAGTATCATAAGAGCTACAATCCTACCAAATTTCAACTTCTATCTTGAATTTTCAGCGAGTTATCGTTTCCACAACGATTTCCTAGTAAAAATGAAAAATGTCGATTATTACTAAGCTGTCCCTAGTTATGTAGCAATATTTTGATTTGATTCGATAGATATTATCGTAAGGAATACTTTCCCATCAAAAAAAAATCCAATTCGGTCACGTAGTTTTCGAGATATTAAGCAAAAAAGATTTTTGAGAAATTGCTATATCTTGGAAACTACTGGGCCAATTGAACTGAACTTGCGCCCACAAATGCTCCAAAGTAATACCAATTATCCGATAAAATTTCAGATTTTTAGCTCATACTTTAGTCCTTTTTTCGGGGGGATTTATAAAAAATTTCCGAAAAATCGGCATACATATTCTGACATACATACATACATTTTCTAAAAACATCACATTTTCACGTTTCATGATATTTTACATCATTTCCAAGCAAAATTAGGAGATCGTAAGAATCATCAATTACAAGGCTTCCATTCGGAAACAATAAAATTTAATCCCAATGTTAAATCAGTGTTAATTCAAATGGGGCTACAAGGATAAATAAAAAATTATTCTTCGTGTCAAATATTGAAAAATTATTACCCCTACGATATAATTGACCCCGAGGATAAATTTTAGCCTGCGGTTTATTTGGATAACAGGGCTTGGTACAACCGGGCCAAAGGGATCTTTCAAATTTATCTTAGTTAAATATATATGCTATTTTTTCTTATAAAAATTATTACTTATAATAAATAATAGTAATGATAACAATGAATTATCCTTCTCTTCTTTTAATCGTGAACGAGAAACTTTTACTCATGCGTTTGTCGAAAAAGATCGAATTCTCTTCTCAGATCTAACCACAAAAAAGCAAATATTAAATCCTTTTTCAATGAATAAATAAATACATAACGATCATAAATAGTATGCATAAATCACTAGACAATTCATTGGTTGTCCTATTCACATCAAAACATGCCACTCAGTTTTATCACACATGCTGTTTAGCAATAAATGCGGATCTCAATTTCTCCCAGCTCTCCATCTCACTATGGACAACCCTACATAAAATTCGAGATGAATTTTTCCATCAATATAACGAACTAGTTTTGCATAAGACTTCCGTCACATTTTGGACCAGATTGTCCTCTGAAAAGGGAATGAACAAAAATATCAAAAGTGACTTTTTATCATTCGCCAGAAAATTCCATTCCCGGATTTATATTTCGAATCCAGACCACACGTTTTCGTCATATCTACGTCGCATCCGGTTATAGTGGAAAAACTATGACACACTGTGCAGTGCATTTGTATGTAGATGGAAAATGAGAGAAAAACAGGAAATTCTCTTTCACATTTTTCTTTTTTTCTTTTTTCTCGCTGACACACAAAAACCACAGAACTTCGTCGGCTGTTGTATTTTCAAATTAAAAAAATCCAATCTCTCGGATGTCGAAAAACACGGAGACGAACAATGCTGGATACATATAACCTCCTCTCCTTCTCAAAATAGTAGCGGGTACGTACATGTAGCCGCGCCCTCGTGGTTAACAAAAAAAATGGGAGAAAAAAAATCATGAAAAAAGTGGACGCGCATCAATCCCCGACGGGGTTATACATCGTATCGTTCGTGCGTCTCCGTGGTACATGCAAAATCCCCGCGATCGAGTGGAGATAGGGTAACTCGGTGGATCTAGTCACAGTGTCGAGAGGGGTTGTGAGGTATCGCGGGGGTAACCCAAATAATGCTTCCGAATGTAAAAATCGACAAATCGAGTTTGCGAGAAAAGATTCTTATGAAAATAATAACAAAATCCTTTCTTGTTGTTAAGTCAGAGTTAGAGCCGAAAAGTTAACAATAATTCTGACAACTAGAAAAAGATTCAGATCTGGAACAAAATTCTAATTTAAAAAATCCTGTGATACTCAAAACTATGTAGATCGTGCGCGCACTCTCGTGCACTGGTCTTCTATATTTTGAGCTCCACTATGTGGACGAAATTTCGCATTCGCATCGCATACTTCATGAAAATATCTAGATAGCAATTTATCATAGATAGAATATTTTAAGTTCCCAGGTAAGAATTACATAGGCTGACGATGAGAACAAGCCTGTATGAGCCCGGGGTTGGCGAGGCTCAGTTATTCAGGCCTGGGATAGGCTTGGTTTCATTGTTCACTTGAGCTTCAAATGAGGATGATTAAAGGGGCCATTGGGGAGGCTCAATTCAGGCCTAGTCCAGGCTTTCAGTATTCAGGCTCAGTACGTCAAGGCTTATTCAGGGCTCAGCAAGGCCTCGAAAATTAAAGTTACTTTCGATTAATTTCCTCAATTTTTATATCAATACTCATTAGCTAATGGTGGTGAAAACATTATCATCATCTACAAACATAGCTATAATTTTCCGCCAAGTTATCTAAGCTACCCCCAGACCAGGCCTAGAGCAGCCCTTTGTGCACGAGGCTACATAATTATTATTATTTTTATCTATAATTAATCAATCGATTCTGAACTCATAAATCCATCGGACCTATCATTTATTTAAGTTCAGGAAGTTTAGGATATCAGCAAAATAACACTAACACAAGTTGAATTTTTGNACCAGGCCTAGAGCAGCCCTTTGTGCACGAGGCTACATAATTATTATTATTTTTATCTATAATTAATCAATCGATTCTGAACTCATAAATCCATCGGACCTATCATTTATTTAAGTTCAGGAAGTTTAGGATATCAGCAAAATAACACTAACACAAGTTGAATTTTTGTACCCGAAAAAAATGTATCATCCTAAGAAGTCGCAAGTAGCCCAGTGGATAGCGCGCTTGTGTACGGATCAGAAGGACCCCCGATCGAACCCCAGCAGAGGAGCAAATTTTTAAATGTTTGATTTCATTGTATTTCAATTTCCGGGTGCGCGGTAATAATCCAGGACGAATAATTAATAGAAACTAATGATGATCATAATTTTTTTTCCATCCATTGTTAATTAACCGACAATCACAATCACCAACAACGCTTAGCAACAGTGATATACGGTCCGACCGCACTCTCTTTCATAGGTTACTCTAAATTCATAAAAAGGGTTATAAAGCAATAAGAAATTGTTTATACAAATATCTGTAAACAATACTCCAGTTTATTTAGCCGAAGCTCGATTGAGCTTTTAAAATATGGTAATTCAAGGCTTGGATCAAGCCTTGGCACCGAGCCTCGTTTAAGCCTTGCGGACTAAGCCTGAAACGAGGTTATCATTTTAAGGCTGAAGGAGGATTGATCCAAGGCTGAGCCCCAGCCCTGATTGAGCATTTCCAAGTCTTGGTCCATGGCTTGATGAGCCCTGTTTCTATCGTCAATTCTTACCTGGGTTATGAACATTGGATTTTTTGGCGAGTAAGTAGCTTGAGTGAAAATTGGAACGATACAACGTACCAGTACGATGTACTAATAAAGTACAGTCAGGGTGACTGCCCATGGAACAGAACCCACACGGAGACGCATCCGCGTACACGAATCAGAAGCGGGCAGATAAAATTGGCGGGAAATTCTAGCGATCTAATTGGTCTTACAACTGCGTCCCCGTGTGGATTCTTTTCCATATGGACAGCCACCTATCATTTCGCACTATACCTGATTTTGGCAACTTGGGATACTTTGGAATATATTGAACACATTGACAATTTTATTTTGGGCCCGACTTACACCAATAAATTATTAAAATCTTTTGCAAACTCGACTTGTTGAAGAGTCCCGTGTTCAACCTCAAAATTTCAAAATTGTGTACCTGCATTTTAGAAAAATTCTGCGATATTCTACAAAAAGTTTCTTGGCTACCAGATTCCCTGACAATATGTGATGAAAAGAGCATTACAATTTTCAGTAAAATCTGTTTTCATTTTGTTAGAATATGAAACATGTAGTCAATAAAAATAGAAAATATTTTGTAAAACTATAAAAGAGAAACAGTCATCAGGTAAACCAAGAATTCGATCTCATTATAATGAGTTCCTCATGTTCCATTCATTGAAGGTTCAAAATTATCTATAAACGGGGAATGAATTTTTTTTGAATGAACTTCTTTTTTCATGAAATACTCGGGGTGGGGATTTCTTACCATGCGACCAACTATAACGATGATTACGTTCGGTGAAGAGTTGCGACCACTGAGGGCTTAAAATTCTCTCTTTTCTGAAGAATCCGAAGCCAATTCTGCATTTGGGTATGACTCCAGGGCTGGTGGTTTTTCAGTTGAAACGGATTTCGTCCAAATGCTACACTTGTTGACAGGATTCATGGGTCTATCCAATGGACAATTGAAAGCTCTTCCGAATTTTGGGATATTCTGGACAAAATTATTCACTCGGAATTCAAGAAAACTTGGAGAGTCGTCCTCATCTCCCATGAAACTCCAATGTGCCTGTCTGCACAAGCCCTATAATCATAATTCCTTCAGAATTTTCAACAATTTCATACAAATTTGGGTGGAATTTGTCATGCTGACAATTTCGTCCTGAATTCCATTCTACCTATGGAATTATTAACAGACTCTTTCTGCACGATTGAGAATTTGTAATAATGGATTTTGCACATGCAAAAACTACTTTTTCAGGTTTTTCATGTAACAAGCAACTAAACACTGAAGAACTTGAGGATGTATTACACCTTTTTCGCCAAAATTTACGTTTTTTCAATTTTTCTGGTAAATTGTTTATCGGATTGACGTGAAAAAATATCCCGTTTTTGCGTTTTATTATTACTTAATGACTCACGAAATTTCGTGAGTCAGTCAACAATGATAAAACGCAAAAACGGTGTATTATTTCGCGTGAATCGGATCAATAATCGGCTAGAAAAATGAAAAAAACATGAATTTTGGCCGAAAGGATGTAGTACATCCTTAACCACATTGAAAGATAAGAGAAAGGTGTGGAGGGAATAGGAGGCAAACATAGTTTAAGTACCTGACCGATTTTTCAAGAATCCTCAACACAGTCGCTGATTCATGATTATGGAATGATCGAAAACAATAATTTGGGCATGTGTTAAACCCATTGCAATATTACAAATTTTTATTCATAAAATGATTTAATGGCCATCATCTCCATGAATTGGAATACGAAAACTATTATAATCCATTTCTGAAATATATCATGGAGAGAGCCAATGTGTATTTTTCGTGTAATAGTATACATACCCCACCAAAAATTATGAAAACCATTCATCAGTGAAGTTTTCAAACTCTGGGAGCTTGGACTGTACATTTCTGTTCTCATTCTGCCTCACACGTTCGTAAGTCCTCAAAGATACTCGAATTCCAATTGTCTCCGCAATATGCTCACTCAATTCTTCTCTATATAGACCTTCATCGATATAATAGAGCTTGGATTGATTAGAAATACACCAAACATTTTCATAATGCTCTTCCAACTCGGAGTTATTCAGCAAAGGGCTCTTACGATGGGCTCCCTCTTTTATTCCTGAAAAGGAAGATGATGGAAACACAATAATGATCCAATAGTTGATTTGACTTAATTTAGTGGAACCTACCCGTAAGGACGAAACCATGACCTATTTGATTAGCAATCGTAGTTCCTATAGTCGCGTAGTATATGTATCTACAAAAAGAAATTAGAAAATATTGATTATCTAATTCACTACTGTGATTTATCACATTCTCAAAAAAAAAAGTTTCTGAGAGATATTAGAAATTCCTTGTTTTTTCGACTTTGGATACTTTCAAATTTTCAACCATGGAACACTATATAAAATCGTCGCGCCTTGAAATCAGTACACCTCCATTCCAATTCTGTAGGATTCATGGAGAAAATTATGAAATTGAAATTCACCAAATAGTTGTTGAAAAAAATGAATTACCAACTAGTTGTTAAAATTTACTAACTAGTTTTTAAAATTGACAAACTAGTTGTTGAAATTCATCAACTAGTTGTTATAATTCACCAAATAACTTTCTCCGTGTTGGATTAGGTTGAGAACTTACTCATTCCATCTCTTTTCCGTCAATTTGGATCGAAAATCTCTCAAAAATAGTTAATTAAGTTTCGCGATTAGGATTCAGATTTTGACACAAACAAACCTTTGTCTACTTGATTCGAGTAGATTGGGATTAAGTCCCAAACCGGCATGAGTCAAGTAAGTTCGCACACTGATAGAAGGATTTAGTTGCTGTTCAGAAGGCTTCTTAACTATTAATACCATTCGTTAATAGTTTATAAATGACATTATCAACTGAGCAGCCTCGTGAAAAGTAATTAAATCCTTTCATCTTGTCTATCAGTGAACTTGAATCAAGTAGCTGAACTACTTGAAACACAGATTTTACCCAGTTGACTTCTATTCGCATCAAACAGTTCCTGACTTAGCATCATTTTTTATAAAAACAACCCATTTTTATATGCATAGTGAATTTGAAGCTCAGATTAATTGAGGTCATAGTCATCCTATACGTGTATCGAGTAAATTACTTCCTTGAACGGCGTCTCGAACTACATGCATCATGCTTTCTTTTCGGTGCACATTACAATTTTCACGCTCATCAATTATTCGTGGTTTTTACTCACTCAGGTATTTGAGGACTGAAGAAAGGAGGCTGGAAGAGAGATACTGGAATGCCTAGAATAATATTTTTGAACAGTATTAGAGTCCTTTTTCAATGATTTGCCATATTAAGTTCTTCATAAATCATATCTGCACTCACCGACAAGATTCTTAGCAAAATTGCAAAAAGCTGTGGACTTGAGTGGAGAAATTGTTAAGCTAGAAAAGAAATCATTCTGATAAATATCAGAGTTGGGTTCCTAATTATGTCTGCCAAATTGGCTATCATTACCGTTTATAAATACAGCAGGCGGCAAGGAATGGCACCATATGCTTTTTATTTCTCTGAAAACTCAACCTATTGGCCACGTAGTCATCCTCCACCGTTAGCTGTACACATAAATAATGCGTAATACAACATTATTGTATTTATTCCCACAATCGTATTGAAAGTTCTCTGTACCTTCTGATATTGTTTTTCCATAATCTTCTCCATATTATTCAGCAACGGATATTCGTGGGTACAGTTCATTGCCACAAGTTTCGTTATTACCGCTGTTTTAGAATCATTAAGCATCCAGTTCGAATCATTAATTTCTTGCTCCAATTCTTCTTTCAAATTTCGGAATATTTTTTCAGTCTGGAAGGAAGAGGATTAATTAATGTTATATACGGTGTCCCAAAACTGCGCACTTTATTTTTGAAGGGGGAAAGAGAGTGAAATTTGGAGTTAAAAGTCCCTCTTCAACTTTGCTGTTCGACGTCCCCTCGTATAGTTATTCAACTTGGAAGTTAACCAATCACAACATTGCTCCGCCCACTGTGGCAGTGGCTCTTAACTCAATAATATTCAAATGAGAAAAATTATCATTTTGGAATTTTCTCTCCATTACTCAGAACATGATGATTGAAAATGGATCAAGCCAAAATGACATTTTTTCTCATTTGAAAACGATTGAGTTGAAAACCACTGCCGTAGTGGGCAGAGCAATGTTCTAATTGGTTAAGTTCAAAGTTGAATAACTTGACGGAGGAGCGTCGTACAGTCGAGTTTCCTTTATTTTCCCGGCTCGGGACGTGTACTTGAGTGAACACGGAGAAAATTATTTGGTGAATTTCAACAACTAGTTGTTGAAATTCACCAACTAGTTGTTGAAAGAAATCATTTACCAACCAGTTAGTGAATTTCAACAATTAATGGGCGAATTTCAACAACTAGTTGTTAAATTTCACCAACAAGTTTGTTGAAATTCGCCAACTAGTTTGTTAAAATTCACCAACCAGTTTGTTGACATTCATCAACTAGTTGTTAAACTTCACCAACTAGTTGGTAATCCATATTTTTCAACAACTCGTTAGTGAATTTCAACAATTGGTTGGTGAAATTCAGCAAATAATTTTCTCCGTGAATTTCATGTGAAATCCGAATAATGGAATTTCTTCCACTCCATCACTATGGGGCCCATTGGAAAGGGAAGGTGGGTAGTGGGTAGGGAGAATCGTAGTAGTGTAAGAGAAGCAACATAACCTACGACCGTCACTATCATGTGGCAATCATCCCGTAACTGAGACATTGCGCAATTCTATTGCCCATGACGTCGAAAACAAGAATGCAGAATGGATGAGGAGTGGGAGAATTTTTTTGAGGGAGAACAAGCCCAGAGGAGAAGACAAGACAAATAATGGAAGTGGAAAATAAAAGGAACTCTCCTGTATAATAAAGTTGCAGAGGTACTTTCGACTCCAAAATTCACCCTCTTTCCACCCTCAAAAATGAAGTGCGCAGTTTTGGGGCACCGTGTATACTGGAACATAAAATTCGGGAATATTTACAGCTCCCTGAAGACCCGTCCTGAAATAATCTTCCACTACCAACTGAGTATCCACATATAATATCTTCGTTTCTCGAAACCATTGTTGCCAACTAAAAAATTTGAAACAATAAATATTTTTACTCCTTTTCCGTAATTATATTCAACAAGACTAACCGTTGTGATGAGGACGTTTCGTTACTTTGTTCTTCTATGGTATATCTAAATAATTGATTCACAAATTTCAAGTGAATATAGTTGACTGCAACAAAGAAAAAAATTATATATTGTGGAAAAAAGAGTAAAAGTTGTATATTTCAGTACCGAAATATATAACTACTTCCGATCGTCCGTTCATCGATTGCCTTCAATACTATTTATAATGCCAAGTAGTATGGCCTTGCAATTTCCATCTGCAGATGATCTCTTATCTCAATTTCTTCACGAGCGAGTAAGCGTTGAATGAGTTCTTTCCAATCCACCTGCATTCAATGAAAAATAACGAAATTTGAAAATTTCCAAATTACCATGAAATCTTTTAGAACCAATATTTTACCACTGCATTACGAACGTTCGCATTAGGTTCTATATGATTTCCATAATGCCAGTCGATAATCCACTGTCCAAGATTCATAACGTAGAAATATTCGGCATTGTTCGATCTCCTAATCTGCAAGAATTCCATTATCTCATTGAAAGGTGCACAGGGGAGGCGGAACGTGAAAATCTGAGGTGTTGAGTATGAGTAGGAGATTTGGCGGGNTTGGGTGGCGGGAGGGGAAATCAATGCGTGAAAGTATTTGTGAACGTGTTTTTATTCTTATAATCTTATTAATCTTCAAATTTTTCAGAGGTTCATCAGTTTTAAAAATGTTTAACAGGCTTCTTTGGCATCCCCTTGCAAATGTCTCCTTTCGTCTCTTATTTCTACAGATAAATTCATCCAATCATTTACATCTAGGGTTGAAGCTAACTCGTCATAAATATGCAATGTTGCAATATGATTCAATCGAGATTGCAACATTGTTGAACGTAAATATGTCTTTAAACGCCTCAATGTAGAAAAGGAGCGCTCATTTGTACACGTAGAGCCAGGTACCGTCAACAATATTTGGATCAGTCTTTTGAACTCTGGAATCATGTCCGCGAGCGCCGGGTTGTCCTTCAGGAACATGACGATATCTTTCAAGGAGTCAATTTTCGCCTCTTTTCGAGTAGAAACATCGAGAAAAGTGTCACGATGACGTTCCAGTAATCCTGCATTGAAATCGGCGCTTCCTGTATTGTACACTTGCGTGATCTCTTCGGTAGTCACTTAGCCTTTACCCAGAATAAAGTCCTCACATTTATTAAGGAAATTCATCGTCTCTGACTCAAATCGAGTTTCTAATGATGACATAACTTGATCAAAGACTTCGTAGTAAGTTTTCCGAAAATACTCTTCTGGGGTGCTGAAGACGTGTGCCTTACTAGAACTGTCTCTGTCCAAGCGCCTTGAGATTTTTCGTAAGCGTAGGATCTTTGTTTCCTCAATATCGAGGGAAGTGATGCCGTCCATGGATTTTTTCCAAATTGAGGAAAATTTGAAATCACGAGACGCAGACAATATTTCAGTGACCTGCACTCTGTTGTTCGACCCTTTTATACACAGATCAACTCGTTGCAGCTCTGCGTTCAAAATGTCGATTTGTTCAAAAACTTCAATCGACAAAGTTAAAAGAAAGAAGAAATCAAACGATTCCATTTGATGCAGAAGTCCATCCACTTTGGCGAAAACATCCTTATTTTGACAATCGTCTTTGTAGTCTTCGAGAAATTCCATAATCACTGAGTAATTTTCGTGGACTGTTTTCAGTGCCTTCACGCGAACACACCAACTGCCAGAGAAAAACAAATCGTAAGAGACATGAATCAAATTGCCAAAATAGAGAATTTTTCATTCTAGATAGTTGTAAACGTTACCGTGTTGGACAGAATGCTGCTAAGTTCGGATTATCTGACGTTTGCAATTTCTTGAAAGCAGCTAACCGCTTAGGCGAATCTCGAAGAAAATTAATTAGATTTTTCATGTTTCCTAGAAAATTTCTTACCCATGGAACGCCTTCTATCGCATCTTGAACAATTAAATTGAGCGTATGAGCTGCACAATGAACGTACAAAGCACGCGGTTCTACTTCCTTGATACGTGTTTGAAGACCTGTCTGGTGTCCGCTTACATTGGCTGCCCCATCATAGCACTGACCACGCATGTTAGAAAAGTTTAGATTGTATTGGAGTAATGCGTCCTCGACGAGCTTGAATAATNTCTCGAAGAAAATTAATTAGATTTTTCATGTTTCCTAGAAAATTTCTTACGCATGGAACGCCTTCCATCGCATCTTGAACAATTAAATTGAGCGTATGAGCTGCACAATGAACGTACAAAGCACGCGGTTCTACTTCCTTGATACGTGTTTGAAGACCTGTCTGGTGTCCGCTTACATTGGCTGCCCCATCATAGCACTGACCACGCATGTTAGAAAAGTTTAGATTGTATTGGAGTAATGCGTCCTCGACGAGCTTGAATAATGCTTTCGATTTTGTATCCTCTGTCGAATAAAATCCAACGCAAATTTCTTCGACAGATAGATCTGTATGCACTACCCTAAGACAAATTGAAACCTGTCCCACTCTAGAAGTGTCTGAGGTTTCATCAATCATTATAGCATAATACTTCTCATTTTTAATCATCTCCAAGTTTTTTCTCAATACCTCATTAGCCATAATTTCCAAAATTTCATTAACGATATCATGGCTCAGCCATTTCCCTTTCTCTCGATTTAACCACGTCTGTAACTCAGGTACACTTCGAGCTAGCAATTGTAAACCTCGAAGGAGGTTAGAACGCTCATCGTTGTTACCGCGAAGAGGTAGACCTTGTTGGGCTAACATTAAAATAGTATGAAAAATCTCTGATAAGGCGGTACGAGAATCAAGCATTTATCTCTGCTTTGTCGTACTGATTTGTTCAGCAATATTTGTTCGTTTCCTAAAATTATTAATTGCATTCACTGCCTCAGTATGCAAAGAACTAGATTCGTGATTACGATAACGAGTTATGGCATTGGTCCAGCAATTAAATCCACTTGTCACAAATGCCTCTAGTGAAATACTTCCACTTCTACACGTTAAAGAATCTCCTAATAATAAATTCTTCTCTGTAGCTTTAGTACAGATTAAGCACACGACTTTCCTGGATGAACTGAGAGAAATCCAAGGATACTGAGATTTCCACCGCTCCCATGTACTTTTTGAGACGGGCAAATCTTGATCTAAAAAGAGTAATAGCGAGAGAATATAAAATTTAACAAAATAACGAGGCTGGCGTGATTTTCAATGATTTGTAGGAAATCTTACTTGACTGTTTATCTTGAGTGGGGATATTTTCGGAATCACTCTCACATTTGTTGCTGTTATTCAATTTTTGTTTTTTTCTGGGTAGATGTGTGTCAAAAGAGTCTGAATCTTTATAGGTTAAGTCGTCTGTAAGGGGTAGGTTGCGTTGTTGAGGCTCTGCGTCGACTGCCTTGTTTAAGGATGTTCTACACCCTTTCTGCCAAAATTCACGTTTTTTTAATTTTTCTGGCAAACTTATGATGGAATTGACGTGAAAAAATATAACGTTTTTGCGTTTTGTCATTATTTAATGACTGACGAAATTTTAAGGTGGTGCGAACATTTTCCTGCGTTTTCTCTAAACTTTTAAAAAGAATCACAAAACTGTAGAAAAAACGCATGAAAATTATCGCACCACTACGCAACTTCGTGAGCCATTAAAGAATGACAAACCACAAAATCGTTATATTTTTTCACGTCACTCCCATCGATAATTTGCCAGAAAAATGAAAACAACGTCAATTTTGGCTAAAAAGGTGTCGAACATCCTTAATGGTATGAGTAATCTCTTCATCTTGGCCTAGCAGATGTTATTGAAGGGGCAAACATATCAGGTAGTCACGAATACACCGACATAACGATTCGGAAGTGCTCGGAAACTCAGCTGTGGCGGTGGGTCTGTGCAAGCTACACAATTGTCTACTGTGCGAGCGTGAGCAAGCGCACACATTCATACACATGCATACGCTGACTCAGTCGATAATAGACTCACGACGGTTACCGAGAGAAATTAACGTTTTATTTACCTCATCGGTCGATAATTGCGATGAAAATTATTTTTCCCTCTCGATTTTTCTGAGGTGTTGAATTCAACACCTGAAAAATTTCAGGTGTTGAGTACTCAACACGTTCAACTATGGTTCCGCCGCCCCTGAAGATGCATGATGATTTCTCGAAAGGACTTGATGTTTCCTAGACTCATAAGAAATCATCGAGAAAAATTCCATATTCAAAGATCAGTGAGTCTATTCTCGAGTTGAAATCGTGCGTTCAATTTCAACAGGTTGCATACGACTCATGCTACGCCTTATGGGCCGCATGCGACTTTACGAACTCGAACGTACGATTTCAATTCGAGAATGGGCTCCCTGGACGTGTTACCTCTTCTAGGTGCTTCTCGAAAATGACGAGATCATGAATGTCCTTTGTCAATTGGTCATCAGAAACATTAGCGCCAGTATTACGAATGAATGTCATAACTATGCGCTTAACTGTTGATTCATATTGCTCGTCATTCTCTCCGAGTTTGGGAAAATCCTTCTCAGGCAGTGCCAGCTAGAAGTATTTTAAAATTATGGTTGTGTCTGTATTACAATCTACTTAAGCTCTTGAATACTCGAATTCCTCTTAGAGTACGGTTAAGAAAGAGCACGAAAATACTATCTGCACTAAGAGAGGAAAGCAGTCTATTCCAACCCGCGTGTGAATTGAAAACGTACACGCGAGTTTTAATACCTTGTTTTTCTTACTAGGTGCACATACTATTTTTCTCCACAATACCATAGTAAATTTCAATTCCTCTCCATTATTTTTGAGATAGCTGCCGTGATACGTGCACAGAGAGAAATATTCAATAAAAATGAAGTATCTTTTCTATAATTCCGGAGCGAAATGTGGTTGTAGGAAATTTCACGGAACTGTGACGGAATTTGTCCGGAGCTTTCCGTAATTTTTATCTGAATCTCCTGTGAAAAATTACGACACCGTCACTTAAATTTTCTGTATCGATTCCGTAATCGGAGAGTGAATTGTGAGTTCCGTAATTTTTACTGAACATTTCTCTCCATGTGCGTAGGTATAGCGCTCGTTTTTCGCACGCTATGCTCGAAGTTCAGGTCGCGCGTAAAGTAAATTCTCATACGTAAAGCTTTACCCAATCGAAATTAACTTTTTCACACGATCTTGAACTTCACGCATTCCATGCCAAAAACAAACACTTCACCCCCCCCCCCCCCCCNGCCTCTCTACCGCCGCCAACAGTGAACTCGGCAGACATCACAAAAAATAATGTGTTGCACGCGCGTGTGGAAGAGTACAACTTTACGTTCTTTTAACTGAATATATTATTGCGATTCAAGAATAAAAAGTTTAAAAAACAAGAACAAATGTTTTCGTATAATAACTAGGTCGAGGAAGGTTTAGTTCCGTTCTGACTGGAAAGTAGAAATTTTGGAAAAATACAAAAAAAGAAAAACAAAGCCAAGTCAGAAATGTCAAATGAAGCTCAATACTACAACTATACCGAATTCGCACTTGCTATCTCTATTTTTTCTCAAGTTATCGTGCGTGCAAGAATTAATCAAAAAAATCTGATCCTCAGAACGTTTGACCTTTCAAAATTGCACAATAAGTTTCAGTTTTATCCTGCAACGATATGTAATTTTATGAGAAAAATGTTTTTTACATGAATTGCTCTATTCCAAAAACGATTGAATAAATCAATCTGAAATTTTACGCATAAGTACAACTCCATGATACCAATTAGTCCTGAAAGTTTCAGAATTTCATCACATGCTTCACTCGTAATGGAACGTCAAATCAACATTAAGACAAAAAAAATCGACGAGCGTCAATATCTCGTGAATTTTGTATAAACGATTATTTTTATTTTGAAAGAACTAGACAGGAGATATTCAGCCGAATATTTCGAGAAAAGAATGAAATCGGAATAGTTTTTGAGATATTGAATAATATAGTTTGATACAAAAAAGTTGAATATCTCGAAGAGTACTCATTCGTTTTCACCCATGTGAAATCCCAGCCTGTAATATAGTAAGAGCTCAAATCAATGAATGATTTTTTTGAGCGTTATCGTGTAAACATCGTTTTTATCACAAAAATGAGGGATGTCAATTACCAAACGACTCACCCTAGTAAGGTAAGGCGATAAAAATGAAGATGAAGGATTCCGTCATTACGACTTTCTGCTTTTACATAATTTTTCATTTGTGGGAATGGAATTTGAAGACAAATGATTGTATATGCGGCTGATTGAGCGGAGATGAGTCAATATTTGATGATTAATATGAGATTTCATGATTAATCTGAAAATTTTGGCATTATAATAAGACTCCCCAGTATTTTCACGGAGAATTGGAGAAAAAAATTACTGGAAGGTCGATCTTTTTGCTAAATGCGGTGTAGAACTCGAAATAAAACGAATCATTTTGAATTAAATAGTGCTGCAGCAGACGTTTCAATGTTCTATATTGTCTACAGAAATTTGTTAGAATTACTCGTCTCATGTAGAAACTCCACTAGTCTTAATGAATTTCTTCAAACTTACAAAGATTGTTTGGTCTTCCGGATCAGGCGATTTCGATAGTTGGTACTTTATATCGTAGAATGCATAATTTTCACTCAAGCTCCAAAAATAGTTATCAATATCTTGCCATGAATGTGCATTCTCTTCCCAGGCCTCAACGTTCATCGCCATCGGCCATCCGCCTTTTTTTTCAAAAATCGAGGCAATCCTCTCGATTTCTTCCTCGGCAGCTACAATATACAAAATAAGAGATCATTTACGATATCTATTCCATTGGCTCCAATGAAAATTGCCTTCAACCCACAAACTTGGAATACTTACTCATATTCATGCATGAATTATAGAATCTGTTGGCTTTCTGAATGAGAAGAATATCACTGTCATTGAGCGTGCTCCCCAACATATCTGGATCATTTTAAATGCAATATTGAACGAAATCAAAGGAACATTAATTACTTCAACTATTGAATGTAAGAGTAGTACAATTGCACTATTTAACTATAATTTTTAAACGTTTTCCGGCGGCTAATATTAAAGTATCGCATTGATCCTCTGTCGCATTGAATTCGGAACTTTTGTCTTCAGCCGCCCAGGCACCACATGTAAATTAGTAGAAGTTTTCACATGGATCAACACTTGTATTCATAGCCCCGGCGAATATCTTGGATGCCTTCAAGCAATCGTCCTTTAGACATATTTCTGAATAATCTTTCAATAAATCTGGTTCCACAGATGAGGCCCAAGAACCGACTAATATTGCGAACATTATCCTATAAATGAATAAACAGAGATTTCCTGAAGTGTCGACTCCCAGGTGCGTGATTCCAACCTTGAACAATGGGATCAAGCTTGGTTCAATCTAGGATACCAAGCCTTGGGATTCCTAGCTTTGATCAAGCTTGAACCTGTGGTTATACCTAAATAAAACCAAGCTTGGTGATATCCTGGGAATGAAAGCTTGGGTGCCAAGGTAGTTCCCATCCTGGTCCAAGCTTGGTACTCCAAGCTTGAACTCAGGGGTTTGAACCAAGTTTGAACCTATGGTGTTTAACGTGTTGTTTTGGTTGGACCGTTCAACGGTGAATGTTTCCGCGTCCAGACCAGAAGTCACTTTATCGGTGAAGCGAGAGTCAATTCGCAGTTTTTTTTGTGCTTCTATTGTTTATTTGTGTGACTATTTTTTGTGCCGAGCCAATGTCTCTACCGTCGTCATCGAGGGATATGGGGTCCTGAGGGCTGTGGTGTTGGAGGTGAGGATCGTCCTTGGGAGTATCCCATGACTACATGGATAGTCGCCAGCACTTGGATAGCTGACGGAGTTCCCGCGGTGGAGAGAGCTTCGGTAGACGACCGAGTGGCGACGCTAGCGGATGGAGCTAGAGTTGGGGAGCATGGCGACTGTCTAGGGACCCCGGTGCATAGTGGGGAGTTCCCTAGGAGAATCTGGGAATAGATGGAGAGGGCGCGAATGAGAACTCATGCCGTTGCAGTGATAACGAGCATGAGGGAAGGTGGTCAGGACGGTTGGGCCTGATAACCAATGGGAGAACGCGTTGCAGTCGTCATGGACCAATGAGGTGTTCCGACATTGGAATCGGAGTGAGCACCGGAGTTAGCGTCGTCGGTGTCGACACTTCTCGTTTGGACGTGCGAGGGACTAGCTTAGTGCACTTAAACTCTGTCGAGGAAAACTGTGGCCTGTCGGTTCAAGTGCTACAGGAATTTGGCGAGATCGGAGGAATCTATTGGCGAGGATCGACCTCATCCCAGCTTCCAAGGCCCCGGCTCTTGAGGAGGATCATGGTGAGCAGGGAAGAATCTCCGGATAAATATTTTGTCATTATAGTGGTGGCAGGAATTTGTGATTTTATCGCGATTTGTTCTGGTCGATGCTTAGCGGCGGGCGATTTGGCGCCATTTTCCTATCAATTCATCTGTCCGCATGAATTCTGGCTACTTGTTCGGCCGAGTATAACCTCTCGTGGTTGGGGAATTTTGTTGGCTTTCGAATTGTTTTTTTTCCCTTGAAAATTATTTAAGGAGTTAGAATTTTGGAATAATTAATTTCTTAAGCGAATACAGTGATACTTTAGGCTAGTTTTTGACTCTCGTTTCACCTAGCTAGTTGACGACAGTCGGATGTGGATTTCTCGACAGCTAGCTGGAATTCTGGAATTTTGTATTTAAAGTGATATTTTCCGATGTCGGAAATCCCGAGTTAATTGTTGCATTTCATTTCGACATCGGATTTAATTCTTTGAGAACGGAATTGGGGTTGTAGCGTCAATCTCGATGCTCGAGTTGTTATTGTCGTGCGACCTTGTGTATGGTTGCGAGCATTATCGTTATTATTCGTCTCTCCAGACAATCCCAGTTCTCGTCTACCGGAATTCGAATCTTTCTTATTTATTTCGCCTTTTATCGAGGCATTCATTTCTCGTAATAGTATCATTTCCTCGCTGTAACTATTGACCTCTTTAAAACTGCACTAGTTATTCTATCTCTTTTGACATCTATATTTTGACCTCAACTCATCTTGATTAATCTCGACTTTCTGTTTTTTTATTTGACTAGTATTTTAATCATCGGCGAATTACGGTTAGGGAAACTGTGTTGCATCGAGTCTTTAGCTTTGTGATTGGTAACCCATTGTGATATAGTTTCGAGATTTGAGAGAAAGATTTGAAAGATAAGGGGGCTTTTCAATTGAATAAACTCTACTTATTCCCCCTGATTTCGGATTCTTGGTAATCTCTATAAATTAAGCTAGAGAGACCCAGTCATTTCAGGATCCATGGAGGAAGACATTTTGTGGAACCCAGCCGCCACCGCGGTTGTTCTGAGCTGTCGACAGTCGTCTCATTGTTTGGAATTTGGTTTGTCTCGGTTTTTGTGTTTTGAGAGAAAACGTACTGGCGCTCGACTTTTGATTTGAAGATTTGGTCACCGAGGGCTGCGTAATCTCGTACCGTTCCACAGAGGTGCGAAATACATCACAGGTGATACCTAGGTGAAACCAAGCTTGATGATATCCTGCGAATCGAATCTTGGATGCCAAGATAGTCCCAATCATGGTCCAAGCTTGGTATTCCAACCTTGAACTCAGGGGTTCAACCGAGCTTGAACCTGTGGTGATACCTAGGTAAAACCAAGCTTGGTGCTAGTCTGCGAATCAAAGCTTGGGTACCAAAGTAGTCTCAATCATGGTCCATGCTTGATATTCCGAGCTTGAGCTCAAGGGTTCACCTAAGCTTGGCCCAATATGTTGGGGTCAAGAGTGAGAGAAGGAGGGGGGGTAAATAGGATGATAGGGTGAAAGGGAGCGATGAAAAGCGTCACTATCAAGCATGCGCATAAATTATTTTGTTTCACCACGCTGTCCCATTTTACCCTACTATCTCACTCACTCACCATTTGACTAACCGGACTATCCCATTTTACCCCTCTCCAATTCACCCCGATACTCCATTTTACCCTATTGTCCATTCAATTTCAGTTACCCTCCCCTTTCCTTCCTCCACTCGTGGTATCCTGTATTACACTTAATGTTCACTCCACTCCATTTATCTCCATCTTCCCCCTTTTTTCAAATGCCCTCATCAACCCGAAAATACTTAATTGTTGCACAATTAGCTGCACAGCTCAGCAGCATATCAGGATATCCTGCGATCACTGAACTAAGCAGTAGCGAGTCGGTGCACTACAAGGATGGGTGACTGATTGGGAACACCGACACCAGATATCTTGAAAAGCAATGGACCGATCCTTTTTTATTCTTTTTTTCCCATTTTCGTTCTACTAAGTTGATGATGTCACTATTTTCCTTTTTTTCCAACAATTAATTTATGCGAGGTTTAAAAAATTAATCGATATGAAAATTTAATACCAAACTTGGATTTATTGACTATCCGATATTGACCCAAGCAGGTTTGGATCACCAGGTTTGGATCAAGCTTGACGTCCAAGCTTGGACTAGTGTTACAAATCAAGAATTAGCCAAGGTTGGTTCA
This sequence comes from Diachasma alloeum, assembly GCF_001412515.2. Classification (NCBI taxonomy): domain Eukaryota; kingdom Metazoa; phylum Arthropoda; class Insecta; order Hymenoptera; family Braconidae; genus Diachasma; species Diachasma alloeum. Next base: position 168,003 of record NW_021681562.1, read on the forward strand.
ACCTTGGAATACGAGCTTGAGCCAAGCTAGGCTAGTCTTGGTCCAAGCTTGGTTCAAGCTTGAAGCAATGGTCAATTGGTAGTTTAAGCCACGCCAAACAAAATGCTACCTTATATATAGCTAGAAGAACACTATTTAGGGAATGTGAAACGGGCCGTAATGACTATTAAATTTGAAAGATTAGAACATATTTACTGTCTTGAATATTCACTAGGTTGATAACATCATAATCCAAACTTATATGAATTTCACCTTGAAACGACTATTCGATCTATTTCAAATAGTAAAAGATAAGATTACGGCAAGTATTATCAACGGAACAAACGAGTTCATCGACGTATTGAAAGAATAAAGTGTTTCAATGTGGCGAAAATTTCCATAATTTCGAGAAGCCTGGGGCGATAAAAACTATTCATTTTCAGATTCTGTATTATCGCTGAGCTACCTACTCGGTCAATCTTAGATATTTTCAAGCTATAAATTACATGGAACGCGGGATGCTGTATGCCACCGACTTTGCTCTATTCGAAAACCAATTATAGTGTATTCACAATGGGTCTAGTCTTTAGAGTCAGAATCGTAAGATATTTAGTTGAGCAATTTTCTATCTTCTTATTTGTTATTGAATGAATTGAGATTGGAACGAGGATGGAATTGTTTGAATCAATTTTAGATTTGACAATGGAATCAAGCTTCATTCCATCCTGGATTTTCTAGCATTGACCAGTGAGATTGTTTCAGATGCGCCCCGTGTAAAAAAATGGTTCGTTCACGATGTATGCATGATGAACGGTTGATAATTGCATTTACCTGACGTCCATCTTGTGAAACAATCCCGAACGTTTGATGAACTCTGCGGTTCGTGACAGGAGAGAGTCGTAAACCATTCATGCAACGTTCATAACGTGTACTATGAAGAACTCTCCAAATTAGGATTTTATATTCGAACAGAAAAAAAACGTTAAAAATCCTTCGCATTCAGCATCAAGAACATGTACTGCAAATGGTCTATGTACAAACGATCAACGCTTGGAATGGTATCGTTGTAGGAGATACAAGATTGAAAAGTGAAAAAATCTCTGAGAAATAATTGTTCAATACCATTATTAATTCATTGCAGTGAATTTTATTATTACAACCCTATGTACTGAATACACACAATAGAGAATAATTACATTAAAGACCGGCCATTACATACATTTCAATTCGCAATTCTAGAAACAGTTGAACGGTTCAGCCTGTGTTTATTACTCATTCATCAGGCATTCAGATGAACTATTTTACGATAGAAGCAAACATAACTTTTTTTTCTGATCACTTTTTCTTTCATATAAAACTCCTCATTGCATCTTTTTGGGTTTCAATTTCTTTCATTCGAATCCGACAGTACTGACTGGATCAATTACGAAAAAAAATTGCATTCTTCATCAGCTCCAATGGAAAAACATACTGTATTTATATCTTCGACTTTGACCACCACGAGTTGCTGGTTGAGATGTTTTTTGCATAATTGAATCAAATTGAAGACTCGACTTTCAATCATACTACCAAATATACTACATGGCTCAATGACAGCTAGATGTTGTTCACTATATATGGTCACCGTTATCACCAATTCGATTATTACATTGGCTCCCTGGTAATTTTAAGAATGTATAGATAATACCAACATGAATTTCATCCTGCCAGAAATATTTCACAATCGAACAATTTGTTTGTTTTCGCTTTGTTTCATTGTACATGATTGCATCATACTCAAGTCCATTCTTGAATAATCGTTTAAAAATAATTCCTTTCGGAATGTTAGTACCTAAAATTACGAGCGCATTGATAATCTCAGCACTCAAAGTCACCAGTTTACTCAGTCTTCCTAATATAAAGGTATTTGGTGATATTGGCATCAATTTTCGTCGATGCATTCCTGAATATTCTGATTGTGCCGAAAATCTAGCGATATTATTGGATGAATGAGAAATACGCGATTGATGGTCAGTAGTGTATTCAAAGAAAATACCGCCGAGTAGATTTCTAACTGGGCATATTTTGTACCGTGAACAAGGTGTTGGAACACTCTATTCAAATTTTCGAATGGGAAACAAGAGGTAATAAGAAGAGGTCCAAATCGTCTCACAACATCTGCGAGGTGGAGTAAATAGTGTAAATTGCATGTCATATTGCGGATTCCGTATAGATTCTCGAATTAGGATACGTATTTTTCAAGTGCAGCGGTAGCCGATCATTTCCTTGGAAACACTGGATTGACTTAAAAGACTTATCCCCAGCACTAATAATTTATGATGTTCAAAATATTTTTCATCCATAATAAAACTGAGGATTGGAAGAGAGCAGTATAGGAGCCAAACTTTGTATTCCGAAGCTTTCCAATCACTCATTTTTAGGAGAGATCGCGGCAGCCGTGATTCGAATGACGGGGGGACGATTTTTTGGATTCGATCATTTACAAATTTTGTGAATTTATACAGAGAAAATGGACACTTCTGGTAAACGCTATCAAAACATAGTATCAAGAGACTTTTTACAACTCCAAGATAAACGCAGTGCATCACATGTATCGCAGTCGTATGAATGACATCATGAGTTATTTGCGACATGATTTTAAGGTCTTTGACTTCTTGACACGGTTTTCCTTCCGCATAAGTTTTTTTACCTGGACATACAGTTTCTTTAGATGTTCTTAAGGAGATATTTTCATTATAGCGGAAGGCACGAGTTTTAAGATGATTCTCGCTTTGGATTTTACACTTCATACATCCAAAATTGCCCTTATGACCGTGCGTATTGAGAAAACAGGCTTTTGCAGTCACATATCACATGTGCCGCATAAAATAATACCTCTGACTTTAATGAGTTTTCCCAAACCGTTTATTTTAAATTCAACACCTTTATATAGTTTTTCGAGTGGATCGCGCAAAAACTTCAAAAACAAACTTACTTCTAGTTTTGTTGGACCAAATCAGAGCCCAGCTAATAGAACATTTTCTTTTTTAAATCGTTCTTCGAAACGTAATACATTAACAACTAGATACATCGGCCACACACTAAACGAAGATGATCCAAAAATTTATATACCATCGGTATTCCATATAAAAGAAATATTGTTGCGATCTGAGAGAAAACCACCGGTTAATGAAAGCGACTGATAAACGTCACCGTCCCAAATGTCTTCATAGTTTTTTTTTACCTCTTTCTTCCGACTGAATCGAAAATTTAATGTCTCATAAAAGCCAGGTCCTTGAACAGATTTGCTAGCTGTAGAAGAATCGGGATTTCAATGAAATAACTAACACCCATTTTGTTTTACACTCGGGACATGTTTGGTGTTAATCGACGAGCTGAGATAGACATTGTGAGCAAAAAAAGTGACGTTTTATCGAAGTAGCCAAGTTGATGAAAAACTTGTTGAACCTGTACAATGATTTGAGATAATTTTTTGGCATGGAACAATGTAAATTTACGAGTGCCAATATGGCACTCAGCAATTTCTTCGAGATTTTATGACGTATCATGAACATCAGAATGGCTAAAATGCTCTCTCCTATCGTGATTCTAGCATTTTTATATACTTTGGAATCCATATCAGGTTGAGTTTTGCGATCATTGTTGCTACATGTTTCATTATCAGACTCGCTAGTGCTGGATGAACTTGTGGTCATTTCGTCGCCTGAGAGTAAATCCACCTCACTGTTCAGCGATGTAGAAGAATTTCTTCCAGCTGCCCTGTTCTACACCAATGCGTGGTAAGAAAATAAACTTTTGTAGTAGGAAAGAGTTCACAAAGAGGGGATAGCTATTTCTGACGACTACCTGGATTGATGATATCCTCATGGTTGTCCCCTGATTCGTTTTTTTCCTCTTCATTTTCATTTTTCATGACGTCCTTATATTTATCAGTCAGATCAGCTTCTGTTGATAAAATTAAATTTTCTATGACAAGAGCTTTTTCTAACTCAATATTGATGTTTGAACGTCGAGGAGTTTCTCCATCCGCATGAGAGACATGACATTTTTTTCAAATCCAAATAACAAAAATAATTATAACAATGAAATTTAGGGGAACAGGAGCCACAGAAAAATTAACATATTTTCGTTAAACTTCAAACAGAACTTTCATCGTACGTAGGCTATGAAAAGGTATATCAAGTAAAATTTTGATATCGTAAGACTGGAAAATTATTGAGATAACTTTGTCAATAGACTTCATGGATAGACAATCAAGTTTCCTTGAATTATCATGCTTAATTTTTTCAAAATAGTGTAGATATTTCCATTTACAATAGCCGGAAAGATCAGTATTTGCAGTTGCCTACGAATCTTGCGTTTCAAATTCGATTATCACTCGAACTGACTAACCAGGAATTGTTGAATATTGGTGATCCAGACCGTCTACTGTCATTCCTTCATCTGTGAATCGAGAGGGTATGGAGGCTGTCTCCGTAGGCGATTGCGTATTTTCCTCCAACCAACGTGATATTTTCTACTGGCTATTTTGAGAATATTTGGTAAAATTTTTGGCTCCCCGGATTTTCATAGTCAAATTGTTAAAACTGTTCGAAATTCGATAGATTTATTTGTTTTTCAATCTGTTTTCCTTGAAAGATTATTTTTGGGTTATAGTCATCGATGAGAAGTCTGAAATTACTGCAGCCATTCTTTTATTTTATTTCAAATACTTGAAATAAGCCGCAGAAAGAATCATTCAAGTTGAAAATTGATATTTTTATCGAAAAAAAATCATTGTTCTGAAGAAACACGGTAAACTTGGAATTTCCTTGTAGACTACTGAGTCGTAATTATAACAGAATCCTAAAATAAATCATCTCATGATTTTGTTGAAATTTATTTATGATCTTCAGATAATGCCAAATGGTTGAACACCCACATAGTGAACACAAATAGTGAAATTATATCCAAACCATCTGCACCATGCAAGTTGATAGGGAATAAGAATCCAACTGGTCCCTCTGACATCCGTCGTAAAGTCGATGGGCCAGTCGTTTACCGGTCAAGTATTTTTTATGAGAATGAGACGCAAGATGAAAATGAGGATGTGATTGATGTCAGGAAATCTGAAAATAATCCTCCAGAGTGTGAAACGCAAGATGATCTACGAAAAATCGAAAGAAGGTATGAGAAGACTGTGATTCAAGAAGATATTCCAAGTGCGTCCCAATCGAGAGTACGAGATGATCATCGAGGGGAATATTCGAAAAAAATTGAGAAGAAATCAAAATCTTCAAGGGAAACGAATGATGCTCCAGACGATCAACATAAAAATGTTGAAGAATATATGTTCAATGAAGAAAAATATGATCGATGTGGTAAGTAATTTAACTGTCACTCAATAAGTAACCAATTTCGATTAACCCCGATATTATTCGGTTCCTTGGTAACAACAATTCTTTATAGCTTGAAAAATTCATAACAAAAAATATCTCAACATATCATTCATAAATCATTCATAATAGTCGAATATCATACACTATTTAAAAAATATAGTAAATTTAGTAATTTTTAGAAGAGTTGACTTAGAATCGATTTTTATGAGAAAAAAGCGTCAATTTCCACTCAATTTCGGTGAAAATTATATGGAACACGAGAATTGATTTTAAATTTGCATTAAATCATCTATATTCAGCAACTTATGAAGCAGAATTTTCAATTCGATACAATTTTAAGAATGTATTTACTCGTATTTCCCGCTTTTCTATCGATTTTCATGTACTAATTCAACTGAAATTTACAGTTTTCAATGATTCCTTCATTGAAATTGTCAATTTGTAATTTCATCGTCCCTTGGAATTTCGGCAGGACTATCACTTTCTTATAAATTCCTAAAAGTGCACAGAAAATTTCTGCCAAAATTTGTTAATAGCGTTCGACAATTGTGACGAATTTGCTTGTTAAGTGTTGCCACATGACTGTTGCTTCAAATGAGAATTGACAATTTTAAGATTATTTGAATAACAGAAAAAAAATTATTTTCATTTGTAGTCACAGAGGAAGGATGAACTACCTTGAAAACATGTTTGAATATGTCAAGCAGCGTTATGTTGAGCAAGACATCTCTTCTAGGCAACCAATTTTTGTTGATAAGACGAGACTGCAAAAAGTGGTATTTCTATCATTGTAAAAAATTAATAATTAAGCAACACTATCGACACTAATGAAGAGAATTATTCAGGTTAAAGTCTTGAAAGGAAGTGCAATATGGATAAGGTCCGTATTTTTGGAGATGACAGCATCGCGATATAAAAAAATCCTAAGGAAATCACACGACAACTTTTGAAGCGAATGTACAATCCTGAAGATGTTCTACCCAATATGGCCATAGAAGAACTCGAGGAAAGAACAAAAATTCCTGATGACGTTTATGAAACGATTGAAGGTTAAGTATGATGAATGAATCGTATCGGTGTTACCTCACGAGTTCCAAAAATTGGAATTTAGGAGAGATTTTGTTTTTCTATCTAGGTTTCGTTTTCCAAAACACCCTTGAGAAATACAGGTTGAAACCAGTAACGTTCAAACACTGCGTGAGCGCTACGATTTGTACAGCACGGGCAACGCAGAAGAAAAAGAATGACGAACAGTTTGAACGTGAAGAACCGAAGAGTTTATGGAGTCGAATGTTGGGAAGGATTCCAGGAGTACTGATGATAGCAAAGGGAAATTTGAAGTGAATGCGAGGAAAAAGGGGTTGAACACCAGGCCATCGGAATACTACGAAGAAGTCCAACAATAAAGTGGAACCGAAGATCACACCTTCTGCCTTAACAAAACATAACACTGAGTATATGAGCAAAAATTCACCAGTGAAAGAGGAGCGAGGGGAGACCAAACTTTCTAATCAACTGTAGAAAGATGGCGGCCAGATATTGGGCGGTTTTGTTCATCCAAAAATTGGAACATTGAATGAGGGTCCGAATATGGCGAGTACTGGAACTCGACAAATATCGACAGGTATAATCACTCGTACGTATGCTGCTAAAAATGAAAAAGGAATGCAGAACTCACCTGGAGATCCTAATTTTGATGAACACAAAGTTAAAAAACCAGAGATCATCAATGTTGCCTCCAATATTTGTCATTCGAGGTAGATAGGGAGGGGAATTTCATTCATTCCGAGACAACCAAATCTCAAAATTCCTCATGAAGTCCCCCAGGGACAGATTTTGATTGTGATATGGAGAGGAAAATGACGGAAAAAGTCAAGACTGTTGATACAGCTCCTAAAGGTAATCGCGGGTGTATTGCCATTGATCTTGCCTATGCTCCTTCTAGGGGTAGTAGACCTCAAGGACTTTACTACGAACAGAAAGACGAGATGTATGATAGAAAGAGAACTTTCAATCCTGAAGAAGAGTTTACTAATTCTGATGAAGAATTTCCCCGTAATAAAACAAGCAGGGTTGTAAGGTTTTTTGGCAGAAGCCATATGACATTTATTTATTTTTTTACCAATTCCATTGGTAATAAGCTTCCGAATGGATCCGTACAATTTTGCAGATGATAACTACTCAAAAAGCTATTCATATTGGTAAGGGGAATAAAGCACACCGACCTCTGATTCTGTCAGAGCTATACAATTTCATCCTGTAATGTCATAAGAGCTACAATTTTACCAAATTTTAACTTCTACCTCTGTCATAGCTATGACATTTCATCAAACACAAAATACCATAAATTGTTGTTATGACTTTTTAAGTCGTATACAGATGAAAATCATTGATAAAATGACGATGTGTAATTTTTTAGAAAAAAAGATTTTCGGATAAATTGTTCAATGCCCGGATGTACTCAATCGATTAACACAAAATTTTATACATAACTGTGGGCTCATAATGCAAATGAGTACCCAGAATATCAGATGTCTAGACCAAGCTTGACGCGTACTATGGACAATACATTAACTTTAAAATGAAAAAATTAGAAAAACGCTGATATCTCGAAAACTTTGTATGGGCGGGTATACATATTTTGATTGATCTTGATAGAAGATAGCGTGACAAATATTTTGAAAAAAAAAGTGAATCAGTCCGGTAGTTTAGGAGATATTAAGCATAACAGTTTTTCACAAAAAGTTGAATATCTTCCACACTACTTATCCGATTCAGCTAGTGAACAATACAGTTCTATAGTACAGGGTGACAAATGGGAAGTTGCCTAAAGTATACCCACATGTCTTCCCTTCCTACTGAGACCCGGAAAGTTAGGTCCATTAGATATATACTAGAGTATTGCCAGTTTCTATTGAGACGCTACAAGAAGCACTACGTGTACTTTAAAATGAGTAACCTTACAAACGAATGAAAAAGTATATCTTATCGAGTGCTTTTATACTAAAGGTAAAAACTATACTGAAGCATATCGAGGCTTTCGTACCAAATTTGGAAGTAAAAAAGTAGCTAATCAAAACACCTTCAGAAGGTGAGAATAAAAAAAAATTTATCCGACTTCATCGTATAACCTCAATTTTGACTAAAACTTTCAAGTATTTATTACCTTCTCTCCCAGAGTAATTGATAATTTCATCAAGTATTATACTTGTGAGGACCGTCGTCATGATCTTCCTGGTCCATCACACTCAGTTACAACAGAAGATACGATTGCCAAGATCGAAGAACATTTCAAGAATAATCCAATGGATTCGATACGAAAAGCAGCGGCAACTTTGAAACTGAATCGAGAGACACTGAGATTAATATTGAAGAATTTCTTCAAGTTACACCCTTACAAAATTACGACCCATCATTTGCTCACAGAAGATTCAGAAAACAAAAGAATTGAGTTTTGTAAAATTATGACACAGAAATTTGAAAATGATGAGATCGACATCAATCACATAATCTTCACAGACGAAGCTCACTTTTATTTAAATAGATATGTAGATAAACAAAATTACCGTTTTTTGGGGTCGCGAACGCCACACTCATCGGAGGCAAAGTCTTTACACCCTGTTAAAGTGATTGTTTGGACAGCTATTTCAATCAAAACAATACATTTAGAATTCATAGAAGGGACCATTACAGGCAATAGTTATTCAGAAATGCTACAAACTAAATTTTTCCCTTTGGCTAGAAGAAGAGGATTGGTTAAGAACTATTATTTTATGCAAGAAGGTGCTACATCGCATAGAACTAAGGACGTATTTGAAACTATTTATGAAGTGTATTGTGATCGCGTCATCGGATTAAGATACCCCAAGTTTGCGCATGGAGGTATGGAATGGCCCCCTTATTCACCCGATTTGAAACCGTGTGACTTGTTCTCATGGGGCTTCCTGAAAGATAATGTTTATGCGGAAAAACCAAAGACGAGACCAAAGATGATTTGAAAAAAGCCATCAAAGACGACATTTGTGGTATTTCTCCATCTCAGATTGAACAACTTTTTTATAGTTTCCGAAAACGGCTTGATTATTGTGCAAATTCGATTGGAGATCACTTCAAAAATATTAACCATTAATAGTTATCTCCTGGCTCAATTTGTCAATTTTTTTCAAATCTCAATAAGTATCTATCAGAAGTGTCTGATTCAACTGAAACTAATTCCAAATAAAAATGACATCTTTACTCAATTCATATGTATTTTTCTTTTTTTTCCTGGCAATCATTTCAAAGTTATAAATGATTAGTTTAGGCAACTTCCTAATTATCACCCTGTATCAGAAGAGTTTTCCTACTTCCTAGTAAAAATGAAAAATGCCGATTATTACTAAACTGACCCAAGTTACATAGCAATATTTTGACTGAATTCGATGAATATTATCGTAAGGATTACTTTTCCGTCAAAAAACTTCAATTCGGTCACGTAGTTTATGAGATATTGAGGAAAAAATTTTTTGAGAAATTGCTATATCTCGGAAACTATTGGGCCGATTAAGCTGAACTTGCGCCCACAAATGCTCCCAAGTAATACCAATAATTATCCGAATAAACTTCAAATTTGTAGCTCAAACTTTAGTCCTTTTTTCGGGGAGATTTATAAAAAATTTACGAAAAATCGGCATACACATTCTGACATACATATATACATTTTCCAAAAACATCATATTTTCACGTTTCATGACATTCTACATCATTTCTAAGCAAAATTACGAGATCGTAAAAATCATCGATTACAAGGCTTCCATTCGAAAGCAAAAATCATCGATTCTAACAAAACGTGGAATTAGAGTGACAGTGATTCTGAAGGGCTATCGAAAAGTCCTCTAGAAAGAGATAAAAAAATCAAAAAATCGAAAATCAGCCAGAGTGACTCTGATGAAGAAAAAGACGCGAAGAAGCATAAGAATAACAGGGATAAGAAGAGCTTGAAAACCAGCAACGATCGACATGGAAGCTCGGAAACTTGGAAGGCCGATTATTTGAGAGAACTGTATTCTCCATCACTCAGCGATATGGAGTTTGGTGTTTCTATCATGACGATGGCTGGTATTAGAGTCTTTAGATAAAGAGAAAGAGCTATAAATGCCTAAGAATTCCCATTTTAGTATCGTAAAACTTTTCCATGATGGAGGTAGAGTAAAAATGTTTTGTTTGTTCTTCATTCTATCGCTCCTCTCTTCATCAAAGTTAACATTTGTTTTCTTCATATTAAGTTTTCTTATTTTTCACTTTCAATTTTTCAAAAATTATTGTAACAAAACCATATTTACAATAGTTCTTGCGTATTCATCTTTTATTATATGTTAGCAAGAAAATATGAAGTGCATCTTGGCATTTTATGGTTCAAAAAATCGTCCAGTACTGAGGATACACGGAGGACTGATGGCTATAGGGTACTAAATAAATTTACTGAAAAATCTGTAAAAATTAAGTTATACACCTAATATGTTGAATGTGCATATTGTCACGAGGAACATACCTCGTTCCTAGAAAAAAAAAGAGAGTAGGAAAATATACCGGAAATTCTATAAAAGAATGGATAATTAATATTTAGTGAGAATTCAGGCATGAAAAGAAAAGTAATTGTCACTTAGTAGGGATTACTCTACCTTCCTCCCTTTTTAAACTAGACAGTATTACCCGAAATCCATGTTAGACCACCCCAAAAAGAAGATAACTCAGAGGACATCGTCCGACACCATCGCCGAAGCCTGAGGACCCGGAAAACCCAGTTGAACCCTTGCCAAGACAAGAAACCGAGAGACACGGAGAACCAGGAACTGTCACCAGTCAAGCTCACGGGATAGCAATCACAAAATATCCAAAGCTGAAAAGAGGTGTATTCTTGTCTTCCTGAATAAATGGGAAAATGAGAATAACAAAAAGTGAAGGACGATAGACTCAAAAGTGCTATGGAAATACGGGGGAAAAAGGAGCTTACAGGCCTGAGTGACGGTCAGGGGTTATGGTGTTCCGAAGAGAATTACCACCTCTTCTAAGGAAGAAAGATCCAGACGAATGATCACCACGAGTACAACTGACCATGACGAGCATGGGGAAGACAATTTACAAGTGAGGATTCTTAATTAATCATGGAATTACTCCCGGAAAAATCTTAAAGGCACCAACAAATGTCAATCCCATGGAGCTGTCCGTTGTTTACTGAGGAGGTCCATAAAGTCACCTCCTTATCTATTGACCCAGATATCACGAGAGGGTAAATGGATTAACAAGAGGACACCGATGGTGAAGGACGGGAAATGAACCAATAGGAAACCCGGAGAAGAAATTCGGCATGATTAATGACTGGAAAGACCGTTGCCGGCGTGGAGGTCGAGGTCCGGGCCAATCAACAGGTGAAATGACAGAACATGATTTCACCAATTCGAATTCGTGCCAGATGGAAGTATCTGATTGGCTAAAGGGGAGGTTATGGAAAATTGGAGAAGAAGGACCAGCCTGGAGAGACGAAGGACAGCTATCTTAGATCACTCTGAGTATAGCGTTGGTTCCCAACAGACGTGGGGACACGAAAAATCTAGAAACCCGTAGTTTTAAGTTAAAATTAGTGTTAGTTTCACCTTTTCGTGAAAGGTGAATTTGCCTGGGAGGTCGTCACGGACGCCTGCCGAGATCTTGAGGGAAAAATTAATGCAATTAACTCGAAAGAGTCGAAACACCCAACATGCAGTTTTCCCCGAAACTTCGTAAGTACCGTAGAAATATTACGTGCTGTGGGAACTCGAGTGTTGAAGAGACTAGTAATTGATATTGGGGAGTAATTAAGAGATAATACGCGGTGAGGGTGACCGGTAATTAATTTTGGGTGACAGGTCGCGTGCAATATACGGCAATGGGCGTGATGGGTTCCTGAGATCAACCGGTCGATGTACACTGCGTGTTGAGCTAAACAGGCAATTATTTTGGAGATTTAGAACATCAATTAATATTCTTTCATTTTTCCCGAATAATAATGTGTAAATTCCTTCAGATCAATTGATGAAATCCTACAATAGAGTTGTGTGAGAGTGTGCAGAGTGGTGGTGGATTAGACGTAATCCACCACAATTTCTAATTGTTAATTCACTTCATTCATTCAAGAATCTCATTTCTTTTCTTGAATAAATTATAATAATTCAATAGTAACCCGAATAATATTGCAGTTAACTTCCTTATTTATTTTAGAATCCCAATCATTATATTTCTAGTAATTACTAGACTGACAGAATAGGGGTTTCCCTGAATGACATTGAATAATTGATAATTATCGAATAAGCCCCGAACAAAAACAACTGAAATTAATTCAGATTAATTAATTACCCGAAGGCGACCAAAGGTAATTATTGTTATTTTCTTTGATATTTAGTGTTGAACGGAATCACAAGGCGTTTTGAAAAATTCGAACTTTAAAAGACTCAATGATAAGCAATTACAAAACAGTAGAGAAGATTAAAATAAAGAATTGGCCCGAACAATGACCGGAAATAAATGAAGTTAAATTGCGGTTCCGTACAACATTGCAATATATACACTGACAGATTGATTTATTTATTCCAAACGAGATTCGTTAATTATTACCGAATGGTACGGTTGAATATGACCAAATAAATATCCGTTAATAGTTAACGAATGGTTCACTTGAAAAGTGAAAATCGAGTCAAACAAGGCTCCTCAAATGTACATTTGTTAACTATTAATGAATGAACATTTGGTGAGACCGAATAGACCCTCGTCTCCGACCAAATCCATTCGTTCATAATAACTAATCCTTTCTATCAATGTATTTGACACATATATCTCGCATATTGCATTTTTTGCTGCACATATATGTGTAGGTAACTGATATGGAGGTCGCATGTATGTGTTTTCCGTGCGGGATATTGCATAGTAAATTCTACTATTTTACATGTTAATTATTAATAAATGAATTTTGAATTACATAAACTGTTCGCGTCTCTAGAGTAGAGTAAAATTTATGAAATTCAACTTTATTCTTTGGAGTGTAAAGGACATTTGAAAGAAAAGCTAAAATCGTATGAAAATTACGATGCAAGAAGCATTTTGAAGGTAAAAACAGGAAAAAATGAAGTTTTTCGTGGTTCTATCGGGCAACATCGATCGGGTCCGCGATTTCCCCTAGTTATTGTCATCTTCCCTAATATATATTACAAACTATTCAATGGGTCCCAAGGCCCTATGAAGACTTTTAAATTTCACCAACGTATCCCCTTAAGAATTATAAAACGCGGAGATCTGATGAAATTACTGAATTCAATTTTCGGAGTTCGTACAATAACTTTCCTTCTAGTTGGGACGTTAAAAATTTTTCTCTCCGTGCTCCTACATTTTTCAATAGGTTTCAAAATAACCATCCTTCGATATCATCATTAAAAATCCCTAAACCCGTTAAATACTAGCTGACTGTAAGTAATAACTAACACGTCCTTCATACACCAACACCTTCCATTAAAATCTCCAACTCATTCAGATGTCGTTAACTCCTGAAAGACAACCTAAAACTGGAAAAACAACCATTTTTCTCTCTAAAATTTCTATTCCCCTTCAGATCCGTCAATACTCGCATCGGATTGCCAATGTCCACATGTCCATTCTCCCGTACTGAGACCCCTCTCGGGCTGAATCCTGGATTTCACCAAGGTGAACGATTTCACCATCCCCAGAAGCTATAAACTCTCAGTTGTACCGAGAAAAAAAGACTAAGAGAATACCCGAGAGGTGAGTCGTTGAGTGGAAGTCTCGTAGCAGCCAAACAGCCTAACAGGCGCCCATAGCAGCACATACAGTCAGGCCTAGAGCTTCAACTGGATGGCTGGGTGGCTATCGAGCGACGCCAATGCAATTCCAATTCCTGGCTGTCAGCGGCAGAGCTGCGGGAGACGCGTCCATTCGGAATCAGCCTTCCGTAAAATCCTGTGCCTCCCCCATCCCTCTTCCCCCTTCACCGCACCCCTCTTTGAAGAGTCCCCCCTCCTCGCCCCTCCCTCAACACCCAGTGCCTCATACTCTGTCCTCCACATACCTCCCACACACCCCAACAAATCCACACACCGAATATCGAATATACCCTCCGTGGTCGGCATGTGTTAATGCGTCACTGCGTAACTTTCAGCGTAACGACTGAAAATCGCCATTTTTCATTTATATATATTTTTTGTCATTTTTCCGCCCTCTCTCATTTTCATGCTTCTATACTTCATTTTGTGTTCAATTTAATCTCATACTGTGCTTTTTATTCATAATCATTTTTTTATTATCCACATTTATTTTTATTACGATGACGCACATTTTCACTATCACGTGAATTCGCATATGATTCATTTTAATATTTTTGTATTCCTAATTTTTATTGAGTTCAGTTAAGCGTAATATAAACATGCACAAATTTTCAATCTCTGTATTTATTTAGCCATTTCTATTTATGCCTCCACGGGACTGTATCGACTGGCAATAAAGTGTGAAAATACATGAGGAAATGTTATATTATAAAACTGGATAGTATAAATGATAGCCAAGTGCATCGTATAACACGTCACTGGTTTTCTTTCATAGGGGAGAAAACTGAGATGCATGTAGGCGGAGGTTGAAGTTGAAGATCGAGGAGGTGGATGCATCAGTTGACAAAACAAAATAAGAAGGAAAAAAAGTGAAAGAGAGGTAGAAGAATGCGATAGTTTTTCTCTCAACAGAGAGTAGCGCACAATCCGATGCGGCACGCTCTGCTTCGATGGATTTTAAAAGATTCCGAGATTATTACTTTTTGCCTTTCTATTTTTTGTTCACTATCTCACTCCATCTTCCTCTTCGTTTTTTTAATTTCTTTTTTTTCTATTCTTATCTCAGGGAGAATACTTCGGTGTTGGTGTTGATACACATAGGCGATTGCTCATAGAGAGTATGTGTTAACCGCACGCTCGGATTCAAGAGAGAGAATGAAAGGGAGATGAGAGAATGAGGGAGAAAGAGGAGAGAATGCGTGGAAACCATGGGACGACTTTGGATAGGCTCGTTGGTTTCCCGCCGCGACTATCGGCGCGCATTGAAGCTCACCGTCACGGAAGTAACGTCGGGACAACGGCAGTGTTCGCCTCATACCCGAAGCCTCAGTGATGAAACGAGAGGGGAAATCATACCGAGGCAGATAGATATACCCGTGTTTTTCTCTGAACATGGTGCCAGATGCTTCGCGATATATATTTCTCTTTTATCCTTTTTTTCACTCACCCAGTGAACAAGTCTCCTCTGAATAGTGTGTCGATACGTAGTTTTGAAGTATTTGGAACTATTTTTCATCCCCTTGTGGTAGGATTAAAATTAATTCCAGCGTTGAGGCTCGGGGCAATAAAACGCTTTTTTGGTTTTCAATTTTTTAGGGTTCGAAAGGAGTGACGGCAGTTTTATTATTTTTGCTTCGCGAAACGGAGGATTGGGAGACGAATTTTTCGCGTTATTCAATGGCTCATTTGGTAACACATAGACAACCCGTTATCTGAAGATCGTAAATTCAAATCCTGCTTGCATCGGTTGCATATTTTTTAGACGTATAATTAATGATTACGAAACCAGCACGTTAAGTACGAGTTAACTCGCACTGAGCACGAGACACGAGACACGCGACACCATATTACTATATCTAGTCTACTGGTAGTAGACTGGATATAGTAGTAGTAATTAAAAGTTTAATGAATTTGAAGGATAATTTCATTCTTATTAAGTTACACCATAACTTTTAATAGTTTTATTTTCATTCAATTCACCTCGTAATTCCATCCATTTGTAATTTTTTTCTGATGCTGAGCTTATATTTGAAAGACTGTTCATTGTAAATGTAATTGTAGGGGGTAATTGACACGATAGCTGAATTTACTTTATGTTGACCGTTCCTTGAGGTGTAAGGCTCAGTTATATTCCTTGGTACGTCAATTCTTTTCTTTGGTACGGCTACTAACGACGAGTGACCCGAAAGCAACAGAATAAAAAGTGCAAGGAACGAAAGTGCAATAATTAAACACAATTCACTTAAATGCACTGTATAATTGATCAATAAAAATGTTGATAAAATAATTCACAAAACTTGATAACTTGATAATATTAAACGCATGTTTCGTTAAAAATGCTCATCCTATTTTCAGTCACTACTAATTAAGTTGCAATATTTACCATGGTTTTACTTCGCAGTAAAAAAAATCGGTGTAGATGTCTCCAGTGTGAGGGGTTAAATATGTCAGCGTTAAAATGCATTTCTCACCGATTATGCGAGAAATTTATGTCAGTTATACTGATTATTTCGAAAGGTCATTCACTGCGGTGAAATCACTGTGTCACTCTAGAATGAAATCACATGAAATTAGTTTGGAAATCACGTGAAATCGGTTGAGTTCAAATGAAATCAATGAAGTCGTGTAAATTCAAAGATTTCAAGTGATTTCATATAAAATCATATGCAATCACCAACTTGGCGAGATGAGAAATTTTATGTTGAAACGTAGGAGTGAGTGAGACAAAGTAGCAATGGTAAGGCAAAGTGGACCGATTGGGGAAAGTGAAGCGCAGGGGAAAATTGGAACGGTAGCAAAATTTGTTCTTGAGAGGTCAAATCGTCTTAAGGCTCAAACAGGAGATTCATCGTAAAAATCACGTTCTTGAGTGTCAAATGGGAGAGACAGACTTTTTCGGTTTTTTCTGTTTTTATATCGCCGATATATCGTAACGATACATAAATAGAAAAAACCGAAAAAGTTGAGACCCAGGAAAGTCCTCCCAAAATCGTAATGAGATGCACCGATCCAATGTCTTTTGAGATTGCAACGATTCCAAAACTTTTGATGATTTTTCAGACTGTGATGATCTATCCAAAAAATGTATCGTGTAGTCTCGACGGCATCACTATACGCGTCCGTGAATCGCTGCCTTACGGCGGTGTGACAAAAGTATTTACCCTTTGACTCTTATGAACGTTTTATGTAGCCAGCGGATGAAATTTGTTGGTCTAGAAAGCCGGGAAGTCAGAAAAATTCGCCGAAACTTTTCGCTATGAACACCTTGAAATTCATATTCGAATAACTCTATAACCGCTAAGGTGATTTCACTGGAATTTCACTTTAGCTTAGTCATACACAATCGAATCAGTTGTGATGAAAATAAATCAATCCCATCGTTTCTCCTAGAGAATTTTTTTTAATTCTCTTAAAAGAAGGAAAAACTGCACTTCAATGTAGCAATGATGATGTCCTTGGATCGCAGTACGCGAGTCCTGAAATCTATAGATTTCTACCGGAAACTAAAACTTTTCTCAGCGAAGGGTTTAATGGGAGAAATAAAAGCATTGATCACTCTATTCTTCTCTGCAGTGTGACTCTGAGAACATTTGAATCTTTCGGTTACTCCGTTTGTACTTCCGTTGGATCTTTAAGAACTTATGACGCTTCTTACAATTCCGCCTGACTGACCCTTAAGGCCGTTTTACTCTTGATCGTCAACTAATAGAGATGCAAAAAAAGTTGTCTGAATTTCACGGTATATTCGTTTTTTACTACCGTTTCACTTTGCTCCATTCTCCCCGATAGACAAGAAAGAAAATATTATTTTCGTGTCACGGGACNATCTCGAGATCTTAGTTGAGATAGATGGGCATAACTGATTGTTTTGTTAGATTTTATTATTTAAACTATGAGTATTATTCTTGCGTTTACGTTGTAGTTTATTTCAGAGTTTCAATAAAAAATTTTCTATGAAATGATATTTCTAATATTATTATTATCAAAATTAAGATTTTTTAATAATTTATTTTTCATTTTAATTTTCAGGTGTATTTTCAAATTTAAAATTTAACAATTTTGAAGATAATAAAGGGGATTCACTGGCTGAATTTATCAGTTTTTATATGTAGTTTTATATTTCGGTACATTAACGCTGGGTGGCGCCACACGTTTTTCAGTCCTAAGGAGTGCATTTCTCACTTTTTCACTCCTAAGTAGTGCATTTCTCACTTTTATACTGCTCAACGGTAAAAAGACCTACTTCTCATGCTTAACTACCGTCGGTAAAAGAGCCCTTTTTGGGCTTGAGCAATGAAAAACGCATTTTCGTGGCGCTGCGCGGCTCGAAATTGGCGTTTTTCTGCTCCCTCGACACGAAAATTAATATACACACCTCGCCGTGGAAAACATATGACCCTCCCCCACGTGCTTGCCATCCTCGCCTTCGGCTCGGAAGGCAATCTTGCATGTGGGTGATCTGTGTTCCAAGGCTCGAGCATGTAATGTACTAGATCGACTCGACACGCGTTTTGGCGAATATGATTTACCGACACAAGTCATCCTTCTGCGACAATATGGAGAGAAAAACAAAACACAATTCTGTCGAATTGCGAGATTCCCAAAACAGATCGATATTTCTCGAGAATCGCCCAACTCACCATTGAATGTGTTCAATCCTGTAGGTCAGCAAAAAATTTATATTTTTATCTGATTTTCGCAAATAAATTTTTCATCATAGAAAAAAAAGCGAGTGTATCCAAGTCAAAATTTTACCGGGTGTCCCGACGTAGTTTCAACGTTTTGAACCTACACTGCTTTGATGTCCAAATTCACTTTGATGTTCAAATTCTCCGCCGAATTTATACCGTACTTTCAACTTATCTCAAAGTGAAGGCCCATGGACGTTGAAAAACACTCAATATCCACCGTATATTAAATGTACTCTCAACATTAATGACGTTTGTTAACATACGTTGTAAGTTTCGACATCCATATTTGATTGTATCAAGGTCATTATTGACGATAATTAAAAAATTCATTACTGTGTTAAAGACTCACGTAACTAAGCTATTAGTATTAGTACATTAATAACGTTAGTTCGAAGCTCAAACAATCGTGCGTCTGAAGGGTGAGTTGGGTTCAAGGGTCAGAAGGGTTAGTTGAGTATAAGGATCAATTGAGTATAAGGGTCAGATGAATATAAGGGTGAGTTGAGTCCAAAAGATTACGCGAATCTAAGGGTCAGATAAGTGAAAGCCTCAGTTGAGATTGCATGTCAGTTGAGTTCAACTGTCAGTTGAATGTAAGGGCCAGTTGTGTGTAAGGGTCAGCTGAGTGTATGGGTCAGATGAGTGCGAAGGCCCTATTGGGCCTGAGAGTCAGATGAGTCTAAGACGAGGATAAGGGTCAAATGAGTCTGAGGGTCAGATCGATTCTGAGGGTCAGGTGAGCCAAAGGTCATCTGACTTTTAGAGTGAACTGACCCTCAAACTCAACCCAAACTTTTACTCATCTGAGCTTTAGATTCGCCTCACCATTCGTACTCTTTTGACCCTTAGGCTCAACTGACTCGTAGATTTGCGTGACCCTTCACACTCAACTGACCCTTAAATCCGCCTGACCCTTTGTAGTTGTTTGACCCTTAGACTCAACTCACTCTTAGATTCGCCTGATCCTTCGGACTCAAATAACCCTTAGACTCATCTGAACCTTAAACTCAACTAACACTTGGAAGCAATTGACCTTGAAACTGAACTGAAGCTTTTGCGTATCTGACCCTTGCTCAACAGACCCTTAAATTCGCATGATCCTTTGGACTCACCTAATCCTTAGACCCATCTGACCCTCAAACTCAACTATCACTAAGACGCATCTAACCTTTAAACTCAACTGAGACTTCTATTTATCTGACCCATACTCAACTGATCCTTATATACACCTGACTCTTCGTACCCTTTTGACCCTCAGATTCGTGTGATTCTTCGGACTTGGCTAACCCTTATATCCATCTGGCCCTATGCTGAAGGTTTTACGCTTATTGATAAAAAAAAATCCATCTGGCCCTCATACTCATCTGATTCTTATACTCATCCGACCCTTAGATTCATTTGACCCTTAAACTCAATCGACCCTTAAACTCAACTGACACTTAAACACAACTGATCCTTAAACTCAACTGAGCCTTTTAATTATCTGACCCTTACTGAACTGACCCTTACATTTGCCTGACCCTTCGTACTCTTTTGACCCTTAGGTTCAACTGATCCTTAGATTCGCGTGATCCTTCAGACTCAACTAACTCTTACACTTATCGGATCTTTAGACTCACTGACTTTTATAGGAAGGGTCCGACCCTTAGACGCCTTAGACCTATACACTGATAGAAGGATTCGGTTGATATTACATAGGCTCGGTAACTGTTACCTAATATCGCAGTAAAATAAGAACAACTGAATGGCCCGTTGATAGTTACCGAACGGCTCAGTTGAGAGGTTAAGGTTGAGCCAACTGGAGGATTTGGTAATAGTTACCGAATCGCTAGTTGGTGTAACTTCTCTGTTGTTTATTATTAAACATTGATTGTCATGTGAAAATTTGAAAATACGGGCCGTCTAGATGTGGAAATGCAGTGAAAATGTACTGAAAATGGTTATACTTCCAGAAAAAACGACGTTACACAGAGGAGAATGTATTTTAGGATTTGATAATTATCCAAAACATAACCACAAAAGGGACACAATCCGCCGCCGATGAATTCTATGAAAAGTATTTTATATGAATATTTATTACAATTTTATTTTAACGAGGTAAGTCAATTAATTATTCACCAGGTTGGATTTGTGATAAGCATATCAGAAACCAGGGGAGTTGGAGTAATATCCATAAGAACTTTTTTTGTAAAACTTTTTTTTCAATTTCACTACAGAAATTTCCGTTTATAAACAATCTTCTTCCAATTAAAAGTGTTATTGTTTTACTCACACCCTACAATTAATCGCTTATATTATTTTAATAAAGTAAATACGTTTTTGTTTATATATTCTCTGAAGATTTCAACGTGAGGAAAAGCCTGAGCTAGAGGGCGCGTTGAACTAACCTCGATTCGGTAACTATTACCAAACGCCCAGTTGTATTAAACGGTTCCCGGTTTGCGTCAAGCGAAAAATTTATCATAATCAAATGGTGTTAAAATCAACCAGCAGTTGAGTGTACCGCGATTAGTCCTAGTTATCAATGAATGTCCAGTTATGTGAACCTAATCGAAAAAAAACCTTCAACCGAATCCGTCAGGTAGATACAAGCAAAGCCTTCTATCAGTGTATGGACTCTAATCCCTCTCATCTCCTCCCTCTGCTCCTTTCCTCTTAATTTCCTGTATTACTCTATTGCCTACTTTTTTTCTGTTTTTTCCTATGTTTCTTCTTATTAGTTGCTTCTATAAACCCGAAAAAAATACAACTCGCCGCAAGCAACAGTACAGCTCAGAAGCATACCGGGATATCCTGCGATCACTGAGCTTGAGCAGTAGCGAGTAAAACCAGAAAAAGGATGTGTGACCGAAAGGGAACACGGCAGAACTACAAGCAGAAATATCTCGAGAACTAATGGACCGATCCGTTTGTTTCTTTTTTTCCCATTTTTGTTTCACCGAGTTAATAGTATTTATATTTTTGCCATTCTTCCACCGATTAATTTATGTGAGATTTAATCAATTAATCGATGTTAGAAGGGAACTGGTAGTGTGAAGAGGGAAGGGGGGAAGAAGGAAGTAACGAATGTACGGTGGAGGAACGTTAGGGATACGTTTAGTTTCAACCTAATTTCAACGTACAGTCTGGAAAAAATGGAAAAAAGAGACGGTATTTACGTCGAAAGTAGGTTGAATCAGTGCATTTTGAGTCTGTACACTGGACAACATTTTCAACGTCCTAAAGCCACCAGTGGACCTTGAAACTACGTTGGGAGACCCGGTAAAATTTCGACTCGGGTGGAGAGTTAAACTACTCTCAAATTATTGTAAAAATTTTCTTGTTGTGTCTTTGGATACTTTTCAGGATTTATCGATGGGAATGGGGATGGGACATGCATCCAATTATAATTATTTTTCACATTTGAAATCAGTAACCAATATCAGGAATAACTTTCGCTACTTTCATAATCATCAAGAGTGATGCCGTCGAGACTAGACGAGAATTATTTTGGAAAGATCATCACGGTCTAAAAAAACATCGAAAGTTTAGGAATCATCGTAATCTCGAAAGACATTGGATCGGTGCATCTCGTCATGAACTTGAAAGAATCCGTCACGTCTGAGTTTCAGTATTTTCTGTTTTTCAAATGTTTGTCTCGATATCTGTCTCGTCTCGTCTCGTGAACTTAAAAAACCGAAAATCTCGAGATCCAGGCAACATAAATCCTCCCGGAATTGTCACGAGATGCGCCGATCCAATGTCTTTCGAGATTACGACGATTCCTAAAGTTTGCCTCCGGGCCAAACTGAAATCTTGTTTTCAAGTTTAATCGCCATCAATTCGGGTTGAATGGCATATAGGAGAATTCATATAGCTCGAATAATGAAGCTCACAGAAAAGCCAAATGTACTACAATTGATATTGAAAATGGAATCCGTCATTCTCGAAAAATTAAATAAGTTAAACTTCTCCAGACAAATATATGTTAAATAGTCTTCGCACGTCATCATGGAAATAGGTTTAACAGTAAATAAAATAATCATACAGAAATTCTTTTAGAATAAGTAAACATTGCATTTTACTTGAAAAATCCATAAGGATTTTTTGCTCCCTAGACTACGGTGCGACATTTCTGAAATTTTTACTGGAAACAAGAAACTTTCTGTCTCAGGTAAGGGAAGTCACCATTCCAGTCGTCTCTCGTGTGGTCCTAAAAATTTTGAAAAAATTTTTCTTAAAAGCTTTTAGTCCCTCTCATATTTCGCCTCACAATTTTCTTATAAATTCACCTGCATACGTGCATATGGATTTCTTTTTTTTTATCGTTATTTTACAATTATAATCATCGTTATTATCGTTATTTTATATTATAAAATTAAAGGGAATTATTTAAAGATTACTTAGCATCATCTTGAAGATTAATGCAAGATTAGAAAACGAATTTGTATGGCCATTGTCTCGTTCATTTGGCAAGAAAGTCTGTTCGTAATCCGAAGGTTCTGAGTTGAAATCCCACCTGGACACCTGGACACATATTCTTCAGAGTGCTCCCTACTTAGAACAATCAAATATCATTTGAAAATAAATTTGCTGTCAACTTGAGCGGTTTGATTATTACACGGCAAGTGCACGAAAACACAGCGTCTGCCAACTATTTCAATCAGTTACAATAACTCCTTCGTAGAGAAATGACAATTACTGCTATACAGAGTGTCCGATCTGAAAAGATGCGGCTAAATATCTCTCAAGGGGGGCGGGTAACAAAAAAATGTTTGATACAAAAATTATAGGGTTTCGAGGGGGACATCCGATGTTATCATTATTTTGAGCTTTCAAGCCGCAAGTACAAAGTCCTTTTTATCGAATGGCAACCGTATTTTTTACCCCAATGAAACTTGTTCATCTTGATGAGTTGTTTTCAGAAACCTCGTCATTCATTTAATTTCATCTCATTTTACTCGAAAAATGCCACAAAAACGAGTTCTGTGGTCGAATTCAAGATTCAAACATGCTTGGTGCATCTTGGTGTAATTGTTCTGTTCACACACTGAAATTATCAAATGTAAACAATAAACAAACCATTTCCCTACTCTTTCGAGGATTCTTTTATTCTAATCTGTGCCAATTTAACCCGAATCAAATCAGTATCACTTGTTATTTCATTGAACACATCACGATGTATTGAGCCAGTGAAATTGTCGATATTTTACTTGTTTTGGGAGAGTGTAGGGGAGTGTATCGAGCCGCTGCTCGAACATATCGAGAACCGTACACGTTCCACGTGGTGCATCCTGGGTCACGCTAAAAAAGTCTGAATCTTCAATTTGGCCACTAAACTCTTTTTATGGCATTTTTCGCGTAAAATGAGATGAAACCAAATGAATGACGAGGTTTCTGAAAACAACTCATCAAGATGAACAAGTTTCATTGGGGTAAAAAATGCGGTTGCCATTTGAAAAAAAGCACTTTATGCTTGCAAGCCTAAGCTTGAAAGCTCAAAATAATGACTACATCGGATGTCCCCCTCGAAATCCTGCAATTTTTGTATCAAACATTTTTTTGTTACCCGCCCCCCTTGAGAGATATTTAGCCGCATCTTTTCAGATGGGACACCCTGTATATGATAAGAACTTGAGGCCTCACTCAAAAATTGTATCAATACCCGTAATGTAAAATTTACAAAAAAAAACTAATTCTCCTCATGACAATGAAAAACATTTACCTGAAAAAAAATAATGTCTGGATTTTTTCTTTCAACCGCCTCTTCCCCTGTTTTCATCACAGAGGACCTCCATAATGTGCCGCAATATGGTGGATGATTTTTTTTCCTTTTACCCGCAACAAAAGATGGATGGAAAGGAGATAGACTGTAGTCTTCCTTGCCATTATTAACTCCTCGGCTTTTCCTACACGCGATTTTTCACAATGGCTGTAGGATGTATTATATCCCCTCTTTGGCTATATACTATTACCCATAGTTCATCTCACTTCAACGTTAGCAGGTAAGTACAGGTGTGTGGTGGGATATATCGGAAAGTTAAATCTGTCGACGCTTGATGGGTTATACACACAGAGATGGGAATGTATGGGGGCTGAAGGAGGTGTGGTCTGGGCTCATGTCTATCCCTTCTACTGTTTGCCCCTCTGCATCGGGATGAAAGTAATCGATTCACCTCGGTATGTACCGAATTACGAGGGATTCTCGGTTTTTATATAAGAACATTAAAATTTTATGGCTCACGGTTCAGTTTTTTTACACTGAGATGGAAAAAAATTGTGAGGTTTTTTAGGGTTATATATATCAGCCCTTTCGAAACTAGAGATTTTGTTTTATAATGTGACTATTCGCACTAAATACGAGTGATGTACGAGTAATATACGGGACGTACGGCTAATCTACGGGTGACTCGTCAGTTTAGCTAAAACTAGGGGGTGAAAATATCTTGTACGGGTTGTTCTACCGGAGGCACTTCACGCTATTTCGATAAGCCCAAAATGTTTTTTGCTGAGTTTTGAATATTCTTTATATAGAAAAAATGGAAGAATACTTTATCACAAACAAAGGCATTCTTCGACCGGTATATCGAACATGTATATTATCCCCTGGGTTGTTCTACTCGGTCAACCTTAGATGTTTTAAAGGCATAAATTACTTGGAAAGTGAGATGCTATATGCTATCTATCGACTTTCCGGATCTCTATATGAGGGAAATAATTGAATAATTATCAATGCACAAATTAAAAAATTCGGAGGCACAGGGCCTCGAACATGAGTGGGGTATGATCCAATATCTTCTGTTTGCCGGACAGATGCTCTGCCAATTGATCTATTGTGGTCTCCTTCACATCTCCGAATTTCAGAACTTGTGCATATCGTCTCACTACCCCACTCCTCCCACCCTACCCGTTTCAAGCCGTACTGAATTATTACAATCAAAGACATTTTTCGATCGGTACATTGAACATCTACATTATCCTCTGGGCTATTCTACTCGGTTAAAAGTAGATGTTTTTAAGGCATAAATTACTTGAAAAGCGAGGTGCTATATCCCGACTAGAATTTATGTACGGCATGCCGGATCTAGCCTTCACCGAATTCGGTGCGAGCATCGTGTATTGTCAGGCATGCCGAATGGGGTATACCTCATGTGGTTCTCATAAGGCCCAGATAAGGCATACCCCATCTGGCCAGCCGAACCCAGCTTACAAGGAACACTACGCAGGTGTCCCCCTCCGATTTCGATGAAACTGAAATATGTTATAGGGGACTCAAAACTAAGGGACACGTATTTTTTTTAGCTGCCCATATTGGGTTTTAGGGGGTGAAAGTGCTCTCTGGAATTGACCACCTCTCGGGGTCATTTTTCGATTGCACACATAAGGAAGCTTTTTGAACAACTCTTTCGCAGTGTATCATGAAGGTCACAAGGAATGATGAAAATGTGAATTAGAACCGTCTGCAGGGGGTGAAATATGAAGGGTAAACTACCCTTGTGAAAATTCATTTTTCTCATAGAAAAGAAACTTTTAATGGAAATCCCATGGGATAAATTCCATTTGAAAAAGTAGAAAAAAATACAAAATACCTGTTTTGATTTTTTTTTTATCGAAATTTAAAACTTCNTGTATCATGAAGGTCACAAGGAATGATGAAAATGTGAATTAGAACCGTCTGCAGGGGGTGAAATATGAAGGGTAAACTACCCTTGTGAAAATTCATTTTTCTCATAGAAAAGAAACTTTTAATGGAAATCCCATGGGATAAATTCCATTTGAAAAAGTAGAAAAAAATACAAAATACCTGTTTTGATTTTTTTTTTTATCGAAATTTAAAACTTCAAAAAATAGATTTTTCGTGAATTGTGAAATTTCAAACTTTTTCCTGTACAAAACGAAGCTTACGGCTAATGATGAGGAAAACCATTGGGACAGGATCCAGGAGTGGTATCGGAGGTTAACTACCCTTGGGAGGGGGGGGGGATTTTTTTTCACATGGGCGAAAAAATATCGATGAGAATTTTACGAAACACATTTCGTTCGAAAGCATGAGACAATTTAAAGCACATATTTAGGATTTTTTCTGCAAATTAGAATTTTAAGGTAAGCAATAGACATGCTCAAAAAAGGTACTATTTTAAGATTCGTCTGTGACATATTTGAAAATACTAGTTTAAGGCATGTTAGAGCGATGTCCATTTATTCAAATTTTTAAAACAATTCTATCAGGCAGCAACTTCATTCCAAAAGTTCATGAAAATCTTTGACCTACTGGCAGTTTAGTGCTGAGTAGCTTGGTGAGAAGTCGGATGGCATTACGACAGTGTTACTGAACGGCCCAAAAAAAAGACCTAAGACCCAAGTGCGTACTGCCTACATCATAAACTCCAGGTATACGGTAG